>NC_092336.1:484555000-484707500 GCF_046630445.1 Rutidosis leptorrhynchoides
TGTTTTCGCATGGCGCGAATCAGATATGACAGGTGTCCCGCGGGACATTGCGGAACATAAATTGAATGTTAATCCATCGCTCACACCTGTTAGACAAAAGAAGCGGCATATGGCTTTAGACCGCAGTGATTGGCTATGCGCAGAGGTAGACAACCTTGTCAAAGCAAACATTCTACGCGAAGTGCGTTATCAAACATGGGTTGCCAATCCGGTGTTGGTGAAAAAGGCTGATGGTAACTGGCGAATGTGCGTTGATTTTAAAGACATTAACAAAGCATGTCCTAAAGACAATTACCCTCTCCCGGAGATAGACTGGAAGGTTGAATCTTTGTCTGGATTCAGATATAAGTGCTTTCTGGACGCATACAAAGGTTATCACCAAATTCTAATGGCTGCGGAAGACGAAGACAAGACTGCTTTTCATACGCCGCAGGGTATTTATTGTTACACAAAGATGCCTTTCGGCTTGAAGAACGCGGGCGCGACCTATCAGCGTGTAATTGACACAGCATTCAAGCCTCAAATTGGCAGAAATCTTGAAGCGTATGTCGATGACTTGGTAATCAAAAGCAACACCGAAGAAGACATGCTCGCAGACATCCTAGAAACGTTTGCGTCTCTGCGAAGGATCAACATGAAGCTTAATCCGCTTAAATGTAGCTTTGGAGAGGAGGAAGGCAAGTTTCTAGGCCATGTGGTGACAACGCGGGGTATCAAGGCTAATCCCAAAAAGATTGAAGCTATTGATAATTTACCATCTCCGAAAACAAAGAAAGATGTGCAGTCTCTCACTGGGAAGCTCGCAGCAATCACGCGGTTTTTGTCAAAAGCCGCAGAGCGTCAGCTACCATTCTTTAACACTTTGAAAAACTGTTTGAAGAAAAAGGACTTTGTCTGGACTCAGGAAGCAGAATCAGCCTTTCAGGAGATGAAAAAGGTGCTTGCAGAGTTACCAACACTTACTGCGCCAGTCCCTGGGGAGACGTTAACGCTGTACCTTGCGGCATCAAAGGAAGCAATCAGTTCAGTTCTCATCGCAGACCGCGAAAAGGTAACCTATCAATTTACTTGCATTATTTATTTCGCAGAACTTTAACGCTGAGGTTTTCTCAGACGCAAATGCCGGTCTACTTCGTAAGCAAGACGCTGACATCAAGCGAAGTAAACTACTCGCCAATAGAGAAGCTAGTATATGCGCTTGTCCATACAGCGTGGCGTTTGCGCCGATACTTTCAAGCACATCCGATTGTGGTTCTAACTGATCAGCCAATCAAACAGGTTGGTACATGATTACTTTGCGGCAATGACCGGGGTTACCGCATTGACTAACGCAATCATTTTATTTCATTCAGGTACTGTACAAGCCCGAGATTTCTGGCCGAATGGCCAAGTGGGCAGTGGAATTGGGAGAACATGAAATAAACTTTTCTTCTCGCAGTGCGGTTAAGGGTCAAATACTTGCTGACTACCTAGCAGAAATACCTGCGGATGTCGAAGCGTCAGCAGAACATCAAGATCCGCCCGCACCTGTTCTATCACCATGGGAATTATACACCGATGGTGCGTGTAGCGCATCTGGCGCAGGCGCAGGTGTAATTTTGACAGGTCCAGGCGGTGAGGAACATACGTACGCACTGCGGTTTAATTTTGCTGTCACAAACAATGAAGCAGAGTATGAGGCTCTGCTAGCAGGTATGCGCATCGCGCATAAGTTAAATGTTAAAATCTTGCACGCTTACGTGGATTCAAAGCTAGTATGCAATCAAGTCTGCGGAGACTTCGAAGCGCACGACATTGCTATGCAGCAATATTTATCGCTTGTTCATAATCTCGCTGACCAGTTCGAGGCTTTTCAAATCTCGCACGTAATGTGGGGGTAAAATAAGAAGGCGGATGCGCTAAGCAAACTAGCTGCCTTGGCTTTTGATCATATGGGTAAGAAAATTCTAATAGAGGAACTCAACGCAAAATCTATTGTCATGATGCCTCTAGTGGCACCGGTTGAGGAATCAAGCCCAACGTGGATGACACCCATCATCGCTTTTTTACGGGACGGCACTTCACCCGCGGACTCCTCTGATTCGAAGAAAGTTCGCACAAAGGCACCGCTTTATGCCCTTGAGGGTGACGTCTTGTATCGAAAAAACTATTTGGGACCGCATTTAAGGTGCATAGGTTCGAAAGAGGCAGAGGAAGTTATACGCGAGGTGCATGAGGGTGCATGCGCCCTTCATTCGGGACACAGGTCCATTGTGTCAAAAATCATGCGGTTAGGTTATTATTGGCCTACTATGTACGCAGACACGGCGCGTATTGTCAAGCAATGCGAATCATGCCAAATACATGCACCTATCAGCAGAGCACCTGCGCATCCAATGATACCGGTCTCCTCACCATGGCCATTCTGCAAATGGGCGATCGACATAGTCGGACCATTCCCCAAAGGCCAAGGTAATATTGCCATTCATTTGCTAAATATGCTACTTACGTCATTATCTTACGCATACTCTGCACACGCAGGAAATGTCAAATTCTTAATTGTTGCAATCGATTACTTCACGAAGTGGGTCGAAGCGAAACTGCTGGCAACAATTTCAGGGAAAAGAGTGCGGAATTTTGTATGGGAAGACATTGTCTGTCGATTCGGCATACCCAATGAAATTGTTAGTGATAACGGTACACAATTTTCCAGCGATCCTTTTCGCAGTTGGTGTGCGGAGCTTAATATTAAGCAAACTTTTACTTCAGTTGCGCATCCGCAGGCGAATGGCCAGTGCGAAGTTACCAACCGAGATATAGTTGCTGGAATCAAGGCAAGGTTGGGTCATGACCGCGTTGGTTGGGTGGATGAGCTTCCAAAGGTTTTATGGGCGCATAGAACCACACCCAAAGCAAGCACTGGTGAGACTCCGTTTAGTTTGGTTTATGGGTCAGAAGCTGTTGTACCCGCAGAGATTGGGATACCAACGTTCCGCATACAAAACTTTGATGAGCAAAATAACTCTGAAGCTCTGCAGGAAAATCTTAATCTGCTTGAAGAACGCAGACTCTCTGCGGCTGTTAACGAAGCAAATAACAAGCAGAAAATCGCAAAGTATTACAATTAGCGTGTGCGTTCACGCACTTATAAGTGCGGTGATTTGGTTTGGCGCCAGAACGATGCAAGTCATGCGGAAGATACTGGGAAACTGGGACCTCGTTGGGAGGGCCCATACAGGGTAGCAAAAGCAAGCAACACCGGGGCATACCATCTAGAGACATTAGATGGCAAACCTGTGAAACGCACTTGGCATGCGACGTTATTGAAAAAATGTTACATGTAGCTAGATGGACTTGATCACTCCAATTTGTTTAGCACATTATTTTTTGTATTTTTCATCCTTTCGGATATGTCGCAGTTGTAATCATAATTAATGCCAAATAAAAATAATTACATGCGCATACTCTTGTTGTCCATTTATATTTTTTGTATGCGGTTCCTGCCTACTTAAGGGGTGTCCTCTAGCCCCCGTGCGGCAGAAGCCTGTTTGGTTACAAGGCTAGACAATAACGGCAGGCGAAGGGAATTGGTTTTCCCCTAGCCAAGCGCCACGCAGACTAGATGGCTGCAAAGTCGACTTAAAAAAAAATACAAGCATTGGTTTGCTTGTGCGTAATCGCTCTCGCATTGGTTTGCTTGAGGAACTCCTAAGCATAAAAACATTGGTTTGTTTTTAGTTGCGTTTGCTTACCATACAACTAATAGTGCACCTCTAGTACATGACAAAGCAATAGCGCAGTAGCTTTTGAGTCTAAATTATTAAAGGTAAGTTAAAATATTGGTTTATTTTACGCAGTACCATCCGCATACGCATAAGTTGTGGTTAACTATGCGCATGCGCATGCGGTTCATAATTTGTTTTGATTCGCGATATATAAACAAGGACATCACGCATGCATAACAGACAAACATATATACACATCCAAATAAATTATTACATAAGTAATTGTTTCACATGCCTGCCCAACATGGGACTTAGGGCTCCAAAATACATTTACAATTACCTGCCTAAGATTAGGACTTACGGCACAAACTACCCTAGTAATCCTCCTTCAAAAACCCATCAAGCGGCATCGTCGGGTCAGCCGCAAACGCATTGATCAAAGGGATAGGGATGGACTTGATTGCCTCTTCCGCCTCCAGCAGTGCCGCGGCCGTTCCCTCCTTTAATTTCTTTTGGACAATGTCAGGGAACGGTGGAGTTAGGCCGCATGCCTGGATCACTTCCCGCACAGCCTTGTTCACCTCATGGTCCTTGACCGCATCGACATAGGCATTAAACCGGTCGGACACCGGCTCGGAGTCCATCACTTTCTGCGCAATTGCGGGGAGTGCGGTGCGCAGCTTTGTCATATCTGCCTCGGCCAGCTCGCGGTTGGTAACCGCATCGTCCCTCTCCCTCGTCACCTTTTCCAACTCCAGCCTCGCTCAGTTTCCCCCTTTGCCTGATCAACCGCACCCACAAGCTCTTGATTCTTTTTTCTTTCTTGAATCAAGAGGGTCTTGGTTTCAGCCGCAGTCAATTCAACAGCTTTGCGGGCCTCCTCAGCAGCGTCCCTGTCCTTCTTGACCTGATCTACACCCGCCTGCAGCAAACCCAACTCCACCTCTTTGCGCAGTGCAACATCGTATAGGCTGGAGGATCGACGGGCTTGATCCGCAAACATCCCAAAGAATACTAGCTCGTTCTGGACAAAGGCGTTGAGCGCCTGGTTGAATGGCAAGGCGGCCAGTTGCTCGCGGAACTCTGCTGGGAAGATTTGCTGCAAGAATGCAGATTGCTCCGCAGCATTTTCTGCGGAGGACTGGCAAAGTTGGCGGAGGTTGGCAACACGGAAGCTGCCTTGCGGAGGAGGTAATGTAGAGTCAGACTCGACGGGTATCGCCTTGTCTTTGGATGTGGCAGTGGCCTCCAGCTCGGGGTTGACCCGCGGTGTTGTTGGCTGCGTCTCCTCCACATGCTCTGCAAAATACTTAGATTAGTACGCAGATTTTTCTACGCGGTATACATGCGAAAAAATAAACGCTCACCATTAATGGGGGGAGGTAGGTCTGCGGACCGCGGCTCGATGGCAACAAAATTGTCGTTGCGCATGTCCTCCAGCTGCTTAGGAGTCATCTTCTTCTTCTTCTGAGCCGCGGACGTCCCAGCCGCCTTGCGTTTATTGCCTGACTCCGCCGGCGTTTCCTCCACATGTTCGCTAGCAGCTGCCTGCTCTAGCTGTTTGTCCACATCCTGCTTGCGGAAAGAGATCCCAGCAATCTCCTCCGCGGTAAGCACCTTCTTCATCCTCATCTCTGCAAACAATAAACGCCTGCGTTAGAAAATATGAAATACAAAAAATTATGTAAGTACGCGTTTATGCTATTCCTACCCTTTCCATCGGGGCCAACTATTGCCGGCCGCACATCCTCCCAAGGCCAATACGCGGAGATCTTCCCCAACCGCAGCATAACATTACCATACGAACGGTGCACCAGTTGTGCGTTGACGCACTGCTTCAACAACTTTTTCTCCTCGTCATCCAACGCTGGCATCTTGTTCACATCTTTTTCTACCTTCTCGCACCAAATGAGCGTCTGCGGGAAGCCAGTGCCTACTACGGTCTGGTCGACGAAGAAAAAAGTTTCTTTCCAACTTCCCGCATTCGATTTTGGGGTTTTTGTGAAATTTTGGCGTGCGAAGAAGGTGAACCAAGATTTATGGTGGTTGGCTAAGCGGAATAGGTGGCAAAAAACCTTCACCAATGGTACTGTGTTGAGTGCAACACACCACATCTCGAATAGAACGATTTTGCCTATAGCATACGGGTGCAATTGCCCTAGCCCTACTTTGAAATGATCTAGTACGCCTAAAAAGAAGTCGAAGGGTGGAACCCTAAAATTACCATGCTTAAAAGCATGTTCGTAGATCGCCACCTTATTCTCTGGTGGCTGATGGGCTCGCTGGCTAGGCAGTGGTGGTACCGGATTGTAACCCGCTAGAGGGGGGTATTGCTTAACTAAGTGGTCGATGTTTTTCTGGCCTATGTTAGACTCTACATTCTCTACGAAAGTTTCATTAGCTTTGGTCATTTTTAGATGAATGGAGAACGACTGACCTGTAAATGACGATCGGAATATGACGGAGTTGATCGGAATTGATAGGATTTGGAGGCGAGAGCGTATTTGGGAAGCTTGACACCGGAAAAGTGAAAATGTGTGTGATTTGGGGCTATTTATAGGCAAGATTGGGGGAGCGTGGGTTGGAATGGTGTGATCGTGGCCATACACGTGTAATGCAATCGACGGGTAGCATTTGCTGATCGCGCGTGGTGTCAGTTAAGAATGTTTACGAACACGCGCGTGGTTCGCACGCGCCTGCAGCACTGTTACTTTATGTCTTGTCAGCCGAATGGGCTTCTGCGATTGTGACAGGCATTTAATGGCATCGAGGCGCACGCGAGGACATTAAATGCTCGCCGTCCTTTTGTTTTCTCTTTTTCGCTTAATAGTTTGATATCATATGACTTGCGTCATATAACATCAAACTGGGGGGACTTAATGATACCGCAGCCCGCATGCGCATGTAACATACACACGGGCATGCGCTATGGTGCGTATGCGGTGTGCTCTCATGCGTCATGCGGCATGCGGATCCGTATCTGGTCCCTTTACGGCGGTTGCTTAGCTAACAAGCAAATATCTTTTCCATAATTATATCCGTGATTCGGGGGAGTTGGTTATGGAAACGATTATCACTATCCTATGACGGTTCTAGAATTAGGGTTTGCCTATAAATACAAACCCTAATCGTCGTTAGCAACATACCACGTTACGTAGCCATCTTCTACCACACATCCTACGTAACTTACATCCTCTATCATCTTCTAAAGGTTAACAGGTTAGTTCTTTATTAACTGGTACCTACAACCTTGCTTGGGGCCTTCTGATCGACGGACGTCATCGAAGGTGGACTTAATCACTTGGCCACCCCGCCGACATCATCATGTCGGCCAGGGTTATTCACGGTAGCCGGACCGGAGAGCCACGTTCTAAGATCCTTAAACCCCTCCTTTACGTTGAGCAAGCATGTTAAAACCCCTCGGTTAAAATATGCATGATCATTTATATTTATAATTATAATTATAATTTAAGTTTAATAATAATAAGGTATATTCGAGGGTGTTTTAATTCGGGTTTCAAACCGCTTTAAGCTAAGGAAATATTGGGTATTATTCGGGGTATTGTTCTTGAATCCAAGGCCAACCATACAGTCGTCTACCATCATTACGTCTACGCAATTTGCCTACAATATTGAATCGCAATATTGAACTGTGAGTTTATAGTCTCCTTTTTTAAATACTTTAAATATTTTTGGGCTGAGAATACATGCAATTTATTTTAAACGCAATAAGACACAAGTACATACTAAATTCTACACTGAGTTAAACCGAAAATCCCTTAGCTTTGGTAACTAGTAGCTGCCAGTACATAGGATATGGACTGGTGGACACGAATAATTGTATATGGATCCATAGGGCTTGACATCCCCGTCCGAGCTAGAGCGCTAGCCTTTTAACAGACGTATGTTATTTGAGTTTAAGACACGTTGGTTTACGTGTATTAAAACGAATGGGGTAATTATCACTATAGCGTTAAGTTTAGTTACCAGGGTGCTCTGTTACGTAGAATCTATTGATAAACTTTTGATGAAATCTTGTGGTCTATCTTTATATATGTTTATGACTCGATCAATTAAACCTATAACTCACCAACATTCGTGTTGACTTTTTAGCATGTTTTATTCTCAGGTCCTTAGAATGCTTCCGCTGTGATGTGCTTGTTGCCTGCATGGAGTCTCTCATGCTTTGTACAAAGTTTATTGCGTTCAAAATAAAACTGCGTTGTGTAATAAATAATTGGACTGTGATGTCAACCTGTAAATTAAAGACTTATGTATTTCGGAGTTTTGCTTATACCTAAGCACTCGTCCACATGTTTATAACTTTCTATGTTTAGAAAGTCACTTATTTTAATGAATGCAATATTTTATCAAAACGTATCATATAGAGGTCAAAACCTCATTGTGGAATCAATGATTAACGTGCCGCGTCAATAGCGATTTTGACGGGTCGTTACACGGAGAAAGCCCAAGATGCTACTTTTGAACAGCAATTGAAAAGCCAAGAGCGGTCTGTTGAGGGCGGAGATGGTGGTGTGATGACCCGGGAATTTCCGACCAGATTTAAACTTATTCTTTATATAGTTCTGACACGATAAGCAAAGTCTGTAATGTCGAGTCTTAAAATTTTGAACTATAATTATTTGACCTTCGACCATTCCCGACGATTCACGAACAACTATTTGTAAATAGATATATATATAATTATGTATATAAATATTACTTGTAAATATATAAAGTTATATTAAATCTATTTGTTTAAAAATATATAATATATTTGTTTTAGTAGTTAAAACTTGCTATTTAAAACTATTTGCATATAGAAAGAGAATATATTAAAAATAATTGATTTCGAGCCTAATTAGTAAACGTCAGTGACACTCGGTTGATGTTTCGTTAGTTTTAATATAGATATAATACATGTACATGAAAGATTAAGATAAAAGTGGGATTGTAAATTGATTACGAAGATTTTAGATTTGTTAAAAATATTTTTACATTTGTAAGTTTAAATATTAGTACTCCGTACATATAAATTAGAACAGAAAATAAATAATTATCGAACCTTTTTGATCAGGTTTCAAACAGTTAATGAGTGAAATAATTAAATATATTTAATCTAAAAGTTTGGGATTTTTAGGAACACATTTATACATTAACTGTTTAGCAATGGGCACGATATAGCACTGTGTGGGAAAACTGTCTGTAGAATATAAACAAATGATATTCACGAGATATAATTCATATTACTATTTAACACTATTACTTGTGCACGTTGAAGTTTTTAATTAATATTAATGTTACTGTTTTTGTTCTCTAACATCCACTAATTTCTATCATATATTTAAATTATATATACATATATATTCCCACTACATACAGGGAAATTAACCACCTATCTTTATATAGTACATGTGTATGTAAAACATTAGAACCACCATTTTTAAACTTTCACAAACTACTACTGCAGCCATGACTTTTGTTTTCAAGTTCAATTGAAAGCCGACCCCAAGAACACCAACATCGACACATCATTAAACCCACCTGCAGTTTACTGTTTCTACTCTAAAGGAACCACCACGAGTCACTGCTTTCATCACCTTTGCCTTTCTCCATTGTTAGTCGATTCAAAACTCTCGTAAATCTTTCTCCTCTACTTATATGCTCTGTATTACTCGTAACCTTAGTTTTATCTGGTTGTCATGCTAAATCGCCAACACAAACGAAACCAAACAACCACACTACCATCTCACTATCTCTCTAAAATCCTTGTTTTGTTAAAACACACTGTTTTTTTTCTTTTTTCGAAAACCTCCACACTACCATTGTCTCACAACACCATTTTTTTTTCTTTCTCTTCTATTTTTTTACGGTTCATCTGCAAATAAAAACTTTACCACATGAATGATGATGATTAATGAAACAATGGGTAGTGGTAGGTTGATAAAGCCATTCTTTTTCTTTGTAGTTGGCCGACACATTTTTATTAACAAACCCACTTGATTAAAAAAAAAAATTAGGGATGACTTGTAAAAAAAAAAAAAAAAGGGGGGGGGGTGTGGCCACCGAATTTTTGATAGGTTGCTGTATATTTGATTTTGGTCGAGCATGTGGAACTCAAAACAGCCAATAAATTGGGCTCCTTTTTTTTAATTAGATGAACTATTATTATTTTTTGGGGCGATAGACTAATTTCACTAGGAAGAGAAAGTAGTAGCAGGATATTTAGGTTATAAAGATTAGGGTAGTAATTAATACAGAAAAGCATGAGATGGTGTATTGGTTAGAGGTGTTGGTGCATAAACAAAGGGTCATGGGTTCGAATCTTGGCAAGTGAATATATTTTTTTTATTTTATGAAAGCAGTCCTAATAATCTAGCTATTGGGCTTGTGTATTTTGGGTAAGAAGTTGTTGTTGGGCAGAGAGTTATGAATTTATTCAGTTAAGCCATAACTCGATTCGGGTTATACTTGGGCCGAGACCCAACTGGTTTACATGTTGGGCTGAGACAGATAGAACGAGATATATGTATAAGTGGGTTATGAAGTAAGTCACAAAAACAAACTTGGACTGACGGTTAAAAATGTTAGGAAGGAGCGAGAGGTCTCAGGTTCGAGCCCGGCTCATGGCGAATTGTTTTTAGAAAAGCTCTTTTAAAGGGTATACACTTTAATTTTCATTTCCATTATTATTATTATTATTATTATTATTATTATTATTATTATTATTATTATTATTATTATTATTATTATTATTATTATTATTATTATTATTATTATTATTATTATTATTATTATCATTATTATTATTATAAGCATCATTATTTTCAATTTATTATTATTATCAACACTGTTTTAGTATTATTAAAATTATTATTTTTAACAAACCAAAAGTTATTTATATAAAAATATATCAAATATATATATATATATATATATATAATAACTATATAAATATTGTATTACTATTTTAAATAAGTAATATATAATTAATATGTACAAACGGGTTTGATTATTATTACATGTTAATTATATGTGTTAATATATATAAATGATATAGGTTCGTGAATCCGAGGCCAACCCTATACTTGTTCAATGTCGTCATATGTATTTTTACTACAAAATACATTAGGTGAGTTTCATTTGCCCTTTTTACTCATTACATTTTTAGGCTGAGAATACATGCAAATGCTTTATCAACTGTTTTACAATATTTATATGCGTGAGTTTCATTTGCTCCCTTTTTAAATGCTTTTGCAATATATATTTTTGGGACTGAGAATACATGCGCTGTTTTTATAACTGTTTTACGAAATAGACACAAGTAATTGAAACTACATTATATGGTTGAATGATCGAAATCGAATATGCCCCTTTTTATTAAGTCTGGTAATCTAAGAATTAGGGAACAGACACCCTAATTGATGCGAACTCTAAAGATAGATCTATCGGGCCCAACAAGCCCCATCCAAAGTACCGGATGCTTTAGTACTTCAAAATTTATATCATGTCCGAAGGAGGATCCCGGAATGATGGGGATATTCTTATATGCATATTGTGAATGTCGGTTACAGGTGTTCAATCCATATGAATGATATTTTTGTCTCTATGCATGGGACGTATGTTTATGAGAAATGGAAATATGAAATCTTGTGGTCCATTAAAACTATGAAATGATTATTTTTGTTAAACTAATGAACTCACCAACCTTTTGGTTGACACTTTAAAGCATGTTTATTCTCAGGTATGAAAGAAATCTTCCGCTGTGCATTTGCTCATTTTAGAGATATTACTTGGAGTCATTCATGGCATATTTCAAAAGACGTTGCATTCGAGTCGTCGAGTTCATCAAGATTATTATTAAGTCAATTATAGTTGGTTATATTATAAAATGGTATGCATGTCGTTAACTTTCGTTGTAAAGAAAGGTTGTCTTTTAAAATCGAATGCAATGTTTGTAAAATGTATCATATAGAGGTTATGTACCTCACGATGTAACCAACTGTTGTGAATTGTTTATAATCGATATGGACTTCATCCAGATGGATTAGGACGGGTCCTTACAGTTGGTATCAGAGCGGTGGTCTTAGCGAACCAGGTCTGCATTAGTGTGTCTAGCTGATAGTTGTTAGGATGCATTAGTGAGTCTGGACTTCGATCGTGTCTGCATGTCAAAAGTTTTTCTTATCATTTCGTGTCGGAAATCATCTGCTTATCATCCTTAGGAAAATTACCTACTTATCATTCTTAGTCTAGACACATCTTACTGCAATGATTGCATGAATAGTGTATAGACAGAATTCATATCTTAGCGTATCTGATAATTCATATCTTAACGCATCTGTTGCTGTAGATTTGCCTTACATATGCCGTAAATTCCTCCGTAGTCTACGAAATCTTTAGTACTATATATATAGATATTCTATGTAATTAGAATATCATCCAATATTCAAAAATCATTTCATATCGAAAAATCCTCCATCTGATCGTACGAGATGGAACTCGCAACTAGTTCAAGTCCCTCAGATTTCGATAGCTATTCCGACATGGATATTCACCTATGCTCCGGAAGCGGTGTCACCAGAATGAATCAATCAATCAGCCATTCCCAATTCATCTGATGGGTTCGTAGTCGACTTAATCAATGGAGACGCGAAAAAGGCGATCCCTTCCACCAACCGAATTCACCTCTTGACGAAGAACCTGAAGCACTTACCGGCAAACCTGTCCGAAACAACATATTCACCCTCATTGCCAGGATATTCCACAACGATTATATGATATCCCAAATTCTGAACCTTATTCATTTGCTCGTTCCTACCAACAATCATTCCGGGGTAATAAGTCAACGAGCTTCGCGCCCGAGTTGTAGCCTTGGAAAATATGGTGTAAAACGTACCAGCTTCAGCAACATCACCGGCACCAATAGTACCATCAATAACAGCATCAGTACCATCAACAATCCATGCCTCAACATCTCACTCTGTACCTCGAGTATAATCATCGTTCTACGTATCGTTCTACATCAATTATCTTCATTCTTCATGGCGATTAAGTAATCTATAAATGTTTTAGAGATTATGTATTCTAGTTCTAACGGTAAACCAAATGAGTTTAATATCATATTAACTCATTAAATCCATGATTACATCTGAAGAAAATATATATGAATATATGTTTTCATAAAAATTGTAATTAAAAATTCTTTCGTACAAAATGTTAATGATGAAAATATTTTAACGGGTAGGTAATACCTGAGGAATATTTAGATTTCACATTAATAAGTATACTGTACATTCTTTCAAATCTGATTCAACATTCAATTACTATCCTACCTACATCCACAGATGTACGAATCCGTTCGCCACAGAATTACTATTTTCATCCAATTTCATATTTGGATTTTGATTTATCAGAATCCAACAAGTGGCATAATGAAGAAATAATGGACACAATAAAAATTGATTAGAAACAGACTAATTGACAATATGAAATTTTGTTAAGAAACCACGCTAACAAAATCCTAGCTAACTGTTCCTAGCTAACTGTTAATTCCTTATTAAATTTTATTATCGCAATTTAATTATCGCAATTTTATTTATCGTCATTTAATTTCTGTAATTATTTTACGCACTTTAAATATCGGGACACGTATACAAGGTTTTGACATATCATATCGATGCATCTATATATATTATTTGGAATCACCATAGACACTCTATATGCAGTAATGATCGAGTTCTCTATACAGGGTTGAGGTTGATTCTATAATAATATATATACTTTGAGTTGTGATCGAGTCTGAGACATGTACACGGGTCACGATACGTATTAATTAATTCAAATATTACATATTAAATTATATATGAATTATTGGACTGTCAACTGTGGACTATCGACTATGGACTAATAACATTGGACAATTAAAATGAATTAAAATATTGACTATAACATATGAAACTAAACAATTCTTCAAGTTTGTCACTTGATTTCATCTTAACCTCATTTGTATCTTGACAATTACAATCTACGTTCAAACCTTTCACGAATCTTGGGAACACCTAAATTGAGAGGATGAACCAACCGCATTTCATCTACGGAAAGAAAGATTTATACATATAGTATTGCACCTGAAAAACTCTCGGAAACTGAGTAAACGTTTAACGCGTAGCTGTGCTAATTCCTTTGGCGTTACTATTACCGGAAATAACTTTGCAATCCCTTTTCCAAATTAGCCAATTTTGTCACAGCTCCAGCAAGTCAACTTCGACTTTTCGTTCGAAACAATTTTATTATAACCTTAATATATACGTTGTCTTTACGTCATCATTACCGAAGAACTGTTTATATCTCACCATATTAGCAGTAAACTTACCAACAACTTTGTTAATCCTTGATTTTTCGAAAAATCATTTGAATCATCGAAACCCTATCATATACTCATCGGCATCTTATAACAAAAATTGCCATACCAATTACTGGGAATCAGCAATCAGTTTTTTGAATCTCGCAACATTTCTACGTCAACAGTTATATGTATACATATAACATTTATCTCTTAGAATTATGATCTTCCATTCTAAAATTCTGAAAAGCACACAGTCTACAAATCAATACCACAAATTCTGAAAAGCTGAATACAGCAGCAAAAAAAAACGTACACGACCTTAACCGTCGAAAGTTTGATGATAAATAATGGAGTTTTGGAAACACTCAATAGAAAATTTAGTACCGAAAAGCAGATTATGCGAAACTATGAAGGAAGCCGTGGACAAATCACAAAGAATAAGTTTGACTTCAAAGAATTCAAATGATTCAATGCCTGCTGAAATCTTTAGAGAATATCTTGCTCCGAAATTATGTTAAAATCTTGCGAAATTTTTTTAATCAACCTTCGAACTTGGAAATTCCAAAATATCATCATAAATATCTTCGATATTTCTGAGAATATTTTCATAAATATTCTCGTCCGATATTAATTATCTCTCCGCACTATCTGCGATATATCATGAAAATGAAACTATTTTAGTTTATAAATTCTGAAAAATTCGAACTTAAATTATGAATGTTTTTGAAGTAGTGTTGGGAACTGAAGCATGGGTTAGTATAATATAATGACACTTGATCAACGTGATTATATTACAATAAGTCATGTTGAGTTTCTAATGGGACATGATGATTCACAGATCATAACGTCATCATGTGCCATGTTACATAACTCTCTCATTCTACTTAACTTCTGAACATATCAAGAAAATGTATTCATGATGGTTCTATCTTCCGTGATGTTGAAAAATTTGAAAATCAAATCGGGCTATCACGTTCCTTCTTGCTTAGAACATTATAATCATTCGAAACCCTATATCTACGAATTCTGGACCATTATTCGCTTGACTTGAAGTCGGGAAGAGAAAATAAAAGCATAGAGCTTTGAAATATAAGGGAGAATATAAAGCCCGATAACAACACATAAATTACAAACCGTGGATATTAATACGGATAGCAATATAAAGACACGGTATAATTAAGAATAGTATTACCCCAAGGTAATAGTAGCAGTAAACAGATTCTTCTGATGGAAGATTGAAAAGAAGGATGGCAGAAATGATAATTAGAAAAATATCAAGGATTAGAACTGGATTAAGCATTTTCACAATCTTTTGGATGTATGAACTAAGAAAGAAAGTATAGGAATGGTGAGAATAATGGAACGGAAGAGCTTAATTTGTAATGGAAATATCAGACAAAGCAATCGAGGCAGATGATCGCATTTAATTAAAGAAATCGTAATTTCCATAAATCCCTAAGAATCAGATCTTATAGATTTCCAAGATTTTCTTTTAAATCCCTTGAATTCTGGAATTCAATTGAGACAACGTCAAAAGTTAATACGAACCTTATTTTCCTAAATTCAAACGTGACCACGTCAAAGGTTAAGATGCACCCTATTTTCTAAATTCAACCAAGACAACGTCAAAAGTTAAAATGAAACTTCATTTATTCATTTCACTCTTTTGTGTTAGCTTTATTCGTGCTCTTCGAATAATTGAATTATTTTATCTGTATTATTCAATAATGATAAAACTCTATTTATCAGCTCATATTCGTTAGGAAAACATATTTATTGCTAGCCATGACGACCTTACTCAAATTTCGGGACGAAATTTCTTTAACGGGTAGGTACTATGATGACCCGGGAATTTCCGACCAAATTTAAACTTATTCTTTATATAGTTCTGACACGATAAGCAAAGTCTGTAATGTCGAGTCTTAAAATTTTGAACTATAATTATTTGACCTTCGACCATTCCCGATGATTCACGAACAACTATTTGTAAATAGATATATATATATATATATATAATTATGTATATAAATATTACTTGTAAATATATAAAGTTATATTAAATCTATTTGTTTAAAAATATATAATATATTTGTTTTAGTAGTTAAAACTTGCTATTTAAAACTATTTGCATATAGAAAGAGAATATATTAAAAATAATTGATTTCGAGCCTAATTAGTAAACGTCAGTGACACTCGGTTGATGTTTCGTTAGTTTTAATATAGATATAATACATGTACATGAAAGATTAAGATAAAAGTGGGATTGTAAATTGATTACGAATATTTTAGATTTGTTAAAAATATTCTTACATTTGTAAGTTTAAATATTAGTACTTCGTACATATAAATTAGAACAGAAAATAAATAATTATCGAACCTTTTTGATCAGGTTTCAAACAGTTAATGAGTGAAATAATTAAATATATTTAATCTAAAAGTTTGGGATTTTTAGGAACACATTTATACATTAACTGTTTAGCAATGGGCACGATATAGCACTGTGTGGGAAAACTGTCGGTAGAATATAAACAAATGATATTCACGAGATATAATTCATATTACTATTTAACACTATTACTTGTGCACGTTGAAGTTTTTAATTAATATTAATGTTATTGTTTTTGTTCTCTAACATCCACTAATTTCTATCATATATTTAAATTATATATACATATATATTCTCACTACATACAGGGAAATTAACCACCTATCTTTATATAGTACATGTGTATGTAAAACATTAGAACCACCATTTTTAAACTTTCACAAACTACTACTGCAGCCATGCCTTTTGTTTCCGAGTTCAATTGAAAGCCGACCCCAAGAACACCAACATCGACACATCATTAAACCCACCTGCAGTTTACTATTTCTACTATAAAGGAACCACCACGAGTCACTGCTTTCATCACCTTTGCCTTTCTCCATTGTTAGTCGATTCAAAACTCTCGTAAATCTTTCTCCTCTACTTATATGCTCCGTATTACTCGTAACCTTAGTTTTATCTGGTTATCATGCTAAATCGCCAACACAAACGAAACCAAACAACCACACTACCATCTCACTATCTCTCTAAAATCCTTGTTTTGTTAAAACACACTTGTTTTTTTTTCTCGAAAACCTCCACACTACCATTGTCTCACAACACCATTTTTTTTTCTTTCTCTTCTATTTTTTTTACGGTTCATCTGCAAACAAAAACTTTACCACATGAATGATGATGATTAATGAAACAATGGGTAGTGGTAGGTTGATAAAGCCATTCTTTTTCTTTGTAGTTGGCTGACACATTTTTATTAACAAACCCACTTGATTAAAAAAAAAAAAAAATAGGGATGACTTGTAAAAAAAAAAAGGGTGTGGCCACCGAATTTTTGATAGGTTGCTGTATATTTGATTTTGGTCGAGCATGTGGAACTCAAAACAGCCAATAAATTGGGCTCCTTTTTTTTTAATTAGATGAACTATTATTATTTTTTGGGGCGATAGACTAATTTCACTAGGAAGAAAAAGTAGTAGCAGGATATTTAGGTTATAAAGATTAGGGTAGTAATTAATACAGAAAAGTATGAGATGGTGTATTGGTTAGAGGTGTTGGTGCATAAACAAAGGGTCATGGGTTCGAATCTTGGCAAGTGCATATATTTTTTTTATTTTATGAAAGCAGTCCTGATAATCTAGCTATTGGGCTTATGTATATTGGGTAAGAAGTTGTTGTTGGGCCGAGAGTTATGAATTTATTCGGTGAGCCATAACTCGATTCGGGTTATACTTGGGCCGAGACCCAACTGGTTTACATGTTGGGCTGAGACAGATAGAACGAGATATATGTATAAGTGGGTTACGAAGTAAGTAACAAAAACAAACTTGGACTGACGGTTAAGAATGTTAGGAAGGAGCGAGAGGTCTCGGGTTCGAGCCCGGCTCATGGCGAATTGTTTTTAGAAAAGCTCTTTTAAAGGGTATACACTTTAATTTTCATTTCCATTATTATTATTATTATTATTATTATTATTATTATTATTATTATTATTATTATTATTATTATTATTATTATTATTATTATAAGCATCATTATTTTCAATTTATTATTATTATCAACACTGTTTTAGTATTATTAAAATTATTATTTTTAACAAATCAAAAGTTATTTATATAAAAATATATCAAATATATATATATAATAACTATATAAATATTGTATTACTATTTTAAATAAGTAATATATAATTAATATGTACAAACGGGTTTGATTATTATTACATGTTAATTATATGTGTTAATATATATAAATGATATAGATTCGTGAATCTGATGCCAACCCTATACTTGTTCAATGTCGTCATATGTATTTTTACTACAAAATACATTAGGTGAGTTTCATTTGCCCTTTTTACTCATTACATTTTTAGGCTGAGAATACATGCAAATGCTTTATCAACTGTTTTACAATATTTATATGCGTGAGTTTCATTTGCTCCCTTTTTAAATGCTTTTGCAATATATATTTTTGGGACTGAGAATACATGCGCTGTTTTTATAACTGTTTTACGAAATAGACACAAGTAATTGAAACTACATTATATGGTTGAATGATCGAAATCGAATATGCCCCTTTTTATTAAGTATGGTAATCTAAGAATTAGGGAACAGACACCCTAATTGACGCGAACTCTAAAGATAGATCTATCGGGCCCAACAAGCCCCATCCAAAGTACCAGATGCTTTAGTACTTCGAAATTTATATCATGTCTGAAGGAGGATCCCGGAATGATGGGGATATTCTTATATGCATATTGTGAATGTCGGTTACCAGTTGTTCAATCCATATGAATGATATTTTTGTCTCTATGCATGGGACGTATGTTTATGAGAAATGGAAATATGAAATCTTGTGGTCTATTAAAACTATGAAATGATTATTTGTGTTAAACTAATGAACTCACCAACCTTTTGGTTGACACTTTAAAGCATGTTTATTCTCAGGCATGAAAGAAATCTTTCGCTGTGCATTTGCTCATTTTAGAGATATTACTTGGTGTCATTCATGGCATATTTCAAAAGACGTTGCATTCGAGTCGTCGAGTTCATCAAGATTATTATTAAGTCAATTATAGTTGGTTATATTATAAAATGGTATGCATGTCGTCAACTTTCGTTGTAAAGAAATATTGTCTTTTAAAATCGAATGCAATGTTTGTAAAATGTATCATATAGAGGTTATGTACCTCGCGATGTAACCAACTATTGTGAATCATTTATAATCGATATGGACTTCATCCGGATGGATTAGGACGGGTCCTTACATGTGGTACTGTTCAACCATCTCCTGATGTTGAAATTGTTAGCACCAAGAAGGCTGGCAAAAGTTCAAAACATGAGGGGAAACGTCCAATGGGTGAAGCTGTTGACAAACCTAAAAGGAGAAGTATGTATCTTAGCTGCATCTATGTAAGTAGATTAATAATTTTGTGTCGAAGCTTTATTGTATATTTATCTGCTTCTCTATTTTATAGGATTGGTTCCTCAAGATGGTGTTGTTGATACTTCTACTTGGAATGATCCTGAGAGCAATAAAACTGTTAATGTTGAAGATGACAGTTAATGGTGTATCCTAGAAGATACACGCATAAAAACATAAGTTTCATACAAAAAATTCGATCAAAGAGCACAAGACATAATGAAATTTGGCAGTTTTCAGCATTTGCCGCCCAGCGTTTATCAGGCCGCCCAACTTCAAGCGTAAGCCCTGCATGCAGCTTCTATGCATAAGCCCTTTTACTCAGCGCGTGAACAGCACGCAGCCACGTCAGCACACGCCACCGACATTCAGGATACTTCACGTAACAGAACCATTCAGTGATTGACACGTGTATCCCGTGAATTTCGGACATTCTACGCCTATAAATAGACCCCTGGGTCACCACATTTCACATCATTCTGATCTGAACTTCGGTCAGAGAGAAGTACACTCTCTCTCTCACACACAGTTCTTTCTCACTCTAAAAACAACATTAGCCGCTTAGCAGCAGTACGCTAGACGGATCATTACAGATTGATCCGCAGATTGATTGAGGCCACCCCACAGATCTTACATCTATTTTCCGGGTCTGTAGAGATTATTTCTCAAGGGCAAACAACAATCAACAGTATACGCCACACGCTGAGCAGCTAATTTTCTGTACTAGTACCTTACAGTCGCTATACGGAAAATCGTACTAACAGATGGTGCCACCCGTCTCAAAGACCACCAAAACCACCAAGAGCACGAAGGCAACTGAAACAACCTCATCAAAAAGAACACTTGAACCAGTCGATGAAAACCTCATTGAAAATATACCAGTTGATCAATTAACTCTTGAAGAGACTTCCGTTGAAGAAGAAGATCATTTGCACACTGACACAGTAGATGATCAAGTTCATGAAACCATACCTCGATTGAGAAAATCATTGATGGGAGGTTCCAGTGCAGGAATGTGGAAAGCCAGGCGAGGAACACATAATGTTTCTTTCAAGAAGACTTCTGATGTGAACGCTAAACATCACGGCAAGGGGAAGTCAATTTTCAAATCACAATTGTTCAAGCTATTCAATCAGCTGAATGCCTTAGTTGATGATTCGGAGAATCAACACAGCGATGAGGGTTTTTTGGACGATGATTGGAATTTTGAAGAAGAAGGTGAACAGTTCTTTATGACTGAAGAAATGGCAAGCAAGTTACTGGATGGAATTTTGACTAAAACAGCGCCATCACGATTTAAGTAAAAATTAGCACAACCAACCATCCGAGCAACAGCTGTAGATAATTTGTTTGCTTTGATTACTGGAGATGAAGCTATCAAACCACCAGCAATGGCAGAGTCAACACAGTGTTTTATCCCTCGAATTGCATAATATCCATTACTAAGAAATTTGGGAATTCCATCTATCGGTGTTTATGATGGTACAACAGATCCAGAAGATTTTCTGACTATGTTTGAAGGTGTCATGAGGTTACAACATTGGGAAGATGAAACTGTGTGCCATATGTTTTCAATGGTATTGCAGAAAATGGCAAGAGAGTGGTTTGCTAGCTTACCACCAAGGAGCATTACCAGTTTTCTTGATTTTAGAGCAAAGTTTGTGATGCAATATCAAAGTTTGAGAAGCTGTACATTGTCACATCTTAATGCACATGAGATAACAATGCACCAGAATGAATCACGGAGTGATTTTATGAAACGTTATACCATTGAGTGTCAGAAGATACCAGACATACCAGAGCCTCAGCTTGTTTCAGGATTTATATTTTGTCTTGATCAGCGACGTTTTGCACGATTAATTCATGCTTTGCGTTATGACATTCCAAAAACATTGCATCAGGCGTTGGGTATCGCTCAGAAGCATTTACAAGCAGGCGAAATGGGATATCCAAGAGTGGATAATTACCAGAGAAACTTCAGGCAGCAAGGCGGAAAACGGAACAGGAATGACAATTATTAGAGACAAAGGGGTTATGACAGTAATTATCAGAAATAGCAGAGCAGTTGGAGGGGAAATAACCATCTAAATGACAATTATCACCATCGAAAGCCATTAGATAGGCATCCCCTTATCATGGCATTAACTAAAACTCCAAGAGAGATTTTGTTCACATAACCTGTTAAGGAAACTTTTCACCCCCCACCGTCGATGGAAGAGCGTCAGGGACCACAAAGTGACAAATGGTGTGATTTCCATGAGGCATATGAACATGATACAGATAATTGCAAGTCATTGATGAGAGAAATCATTGCAAAGATCAAAGCTGGAGAATTAAATCATCTCTTACCAGGAAAAAACTATCGAAGAAATGATCCAAACAAACGTTTTGCTTGGCAGGAAAAAATGTGTCACGGAGGACGGCGTGACAGGAACAGAAGAGAAGAAAGGAGTGATGAAAGGGATCCAACCCCTAAAATGCACATCAAGGTTATATGGAATGAGACAGAGGAAAATGAAACAGACGGAGAACGCAGGACGGAGACCTGGATGTATGCTCCAATCATATTTCATACCATTCCAAATTGGCGTCTGTCAGAAGAGCCTGTGGTCATCCCAGCTGTAATTGCAAACAGAAACATCAATCGATTTTATACTGACACAGGTAGTGAGGCAGATATTTTATATTTGCATTGTTTCAAAAGTTATCCGTTCAGCGTGAAGGATAGGCTTCGCTACACGACTGTGACAATTGCTGGCATTACGGGAGAATCAATGAAGGCAGTTGGTAGAGTAAAGCTGGATGTAACATTGGGAACACACCCCTTAGTCCGAACAGAAATTGTGAACTTTACAGTTCTTGATGGCAGATCAAGATTCAATGCATTGTTTGGTAGACGAACTCTTCGCAAATTTGGAGCAATTACTTCCACACCACATGCAGAAATACGATTCCCAACACCAAATGGTGCAGCAGTAGTACACTCTGAATATGTGGGACCTGCAAGAGAAAAATCAGTCATTTATGACGCTC
This sequence comes from Rutidosis leptorrhynchoides, assembly GCF_046630445.1. Taxonomy (NCBI): domain Eukaryota; kingdom Viridiplantae; phylum Streptophyta; class Magnoliopsida; order Asterales; family Asteraceae; genus Rutidosis; species Rutidosis leptorrhynchoides. Next base: position 484,577,547 of record NC_092336.1, read on the forward strand.
TAGGGAATTTTGTCAGAGGGGAATCATCGAAGCAGTTATTTAGCAGAAATGATGTGAATGGGTACTTCAAACCACCCAAAATATGGGAACACTAACAGCAAGATGCCGAACGTTGAGCGGATGACAGTATAATAGCATGAATTTTACAGAACAGTTTTTTATCATATTTCTAATTTCCATCAGTTCAGACAATAATACAATACACTTTTTGTAATTTTCTGATTGGGACTTTATCACCCCATACGAAGATATTACACAAAAATGTTGTATGAGTGACAGTATTATCAATGAAATTTTAAATTTTTCTTAGGCACAGCGGTACGCGTTACGAATGTAAAGCATAACATTCATTCCTACCCACATAAGGCAAGGCATTTTTATGCCCCCGATGGTAGAGGCTCTTGTGTCAACATTATAGACACAAGGGATCGGCTAGCGTAAAGTGTTTACTTCGCTAGAGGGCACCGAGGCAAAACTAAAGATCTCATAATGTCATGACATACAGAATGGTTTATCACAACGGCATAAATCCATTTATATTTTGAAAACAAAAAAAATTGAAATACAAGGGTATTTTGTAAGCCGCACAACTCCTGAGCGCAACACGTTAAACGGAACACTGTTAATTCCATAAACAGAAATTTCTCTAACAGATTCATCAATTTTTATTGCATAACAATATTATAATTCCTTCCATCCCTAAGACACATTTCTTCCAAGGAGGTAATCTTCAAAGAAGTCACTTCAGCTATGGCCGCCTGCAGCTTGGCAACAGCATCTGGTTTGATGTGTTTTGCAATTGCATCTGGTAAAGGGTCAGGCCTTACAGGTAATGCATTTAAAACCTCCTCCATTGCATCTGAAAGGTCACTTTCTGTAGATGCCACCAGATACTTATCAAAAGTCTGACCCACAAGTGAAGAGCCCAACACCCTATGCATCAGACCAAGAACACTAGCCTTCAAATCAGTAAAATTCTTTTCAGTACCACCAGCAGCAGCAATCTTCTCCTCCAACAATTGATTCTTCTCTTCAAGCAACTTCTTAAGCCCCTCATTACTTTTCACCAGCTTATCATTCTTCTCCATAAACTTCTCATTCTCCACCCTTTCTGCAACACATTTTGTTTCCACCACCTGCAACAACTCCTCTTTCTTCTTAACAGCATCCTCTACAGTCTTCAACTTTGAATTTACATCCTTCAAGTCAACTTCAAGCCCTTTTACCTTGTTGGCATTATGCACAGCATTGGCAACAATAGTATCTTGAGCTTTTTGCATCTTAAGCCCATGAATCACATGTTGATTAAGAAGCACTAATGCTGCAGCAGTAGATTGATAGCTTTGTTTATGAGTCATGGTTGACAGAGAGGAAGACAAATCAGTAATGGTACTTGCCTGCAATGAATTCAGTAATTCTGATAAGAAAACAATTATTAGTAAAATAGTGTTCTTAGATTATAAATCTTATAAGGACTACCTTCAAAAACTCAGCAAAACTATCAGATTTGTAAGCAGGATCATCAAGAAAAGCCTGCAACCCGCCAAGAGGTACAGATGGTGGTTGGGTAGATGCAGAAGATTGGGTCGTATCAGTCCCTTTAGGAGTATGCAGAGTTCTGAATGGAGGGGTCTCAACAGAATCAACATCGTCAGTTTCTTCATTATCATCATCACTGTCATCTTCAACATTAACAGTTTTATTGCTCTCAGAATCCTTCCAAGTAGAAGTATCAACAACATCATCTTGAGGAACCAATCCTATAAAATAGAGAAGCAGATAAATATACAATAATGCTTCGACTCAAAATTATTAATCTACTTATACAGATGCAGCTAAGATACACACTTCTCCTTTTTGGTTTGTCAACAGCTTCACGCATTAGACGTTTCCCCTCACGTTTTGAACTTTTGCCAGCCTTCTTGGCGCTGGGCGGTTCAAGGGTGACTTCAACAATTTCAAAATCAGGAGATGGTTGAACAGTACCACCATCTCCGCCCTCAACAGACCGCTCTGGGCTTTTCAATTGCTGTTCAAAAGTAGCATCTTGGGCTTTCTCCGCCTTAATTTCAGCAGGGGTTTTGGCCGTTCCGACACAATCAAAGGATCAAGATTGGTCTTCTTGAAAGTTCTGTAAACCTGCATTTCTTCTCCTGCAATCAGATAATATACAAACAAATAGAAACACATATAAGAACATACACAACTCAGAATAGCATAACAAATAACAGAATATATCAATAAAGGTGCCTACCACAGCCTTCCCAGCGCAGCACCGGTGTATATCCAGAACGCCATTTGTTACTCATTTTACAGAGAACCAATATGGCTTCATAATCATCATATGATCGTTGTGGAAATTTGAATGTCTTCAACGTATCAAGAATAAAACTTTCATCCTCAGACAATGTGGTGGATATGCTAACTCCTATGGTAGTTTTTCTCCAACCACGAACACATGCCCAGGCATCATGAACAACCCTTTCATTAACAAAGAAATAGGGATTTTTTCAGTTCTTTAACAAACTTTCCTTCACCCTAGTAAACGCCTTGTTCGGCTTACAATCAAATGTATACCATCATTGCTAACTAATCTAGTTCTAAATAATTCATGGAAAATATTCACATTGGGAGCTTCTCCTACAGAATTACAGTACATTTCAAAAAGAATAATTTTCTGTAAACCTAATGGATGAACTTGACTAATACCTATCCCATAGTGGGCAAAAATTTGTTGAAGAAAGGAAGAAAGAGGAATACGAAGGTTTCCTACAGTTAATTGCAATTTATAGAGGGTAATCATCTTTTTTGGAGGTTTATTGGCCCTGTCGCTAGGCAAAGGCACAATAGGATTCAACAACCTAAGATATCTGTGCTTCTCACATAACTGTTCTATATCGGCTTCAGTGATACTAGAAGGGATGGTGCTGACGTCACGATTGTCTCTCTGAGAAGACGTGCTACTGGATTCGGCCGTGGCAGTACGAAAAAATAAAAAATTCAAACAGAAGAAAAGATGAACAATCACTGACCTTGCACTTCACAGATTGCTTAATTGAATAAATTGCAAGATATCTTCACAGCAAATAATTAGTTTTCGGAAAAGGAAAAAGGTAAAAGTTCGGGCTATTTATAGTCAAGCAAATGGATAATAAAGGGACGAGATTGAGACACGTGTATGAGACAGATCAGTAGAGCAAACAATTTAAATTTGAAAATAAATTAAAAAGATTTCGGGGGCAAATTCATAATTAGATATATGACGTCAGAGCAGAGAATCAGACGGCTACAGCAGTTTTGTGTCTTCGAGGAAAAAGACATCTTTTATTTTTAGTTTAATGACTTTATTTTTTACAAAAATAAAGACATTAAACTGGGGGACTTAATATTGTATCCTAGGAGATACACGCATAAAAATATCAGTTTCATACAAAAAATTTAATCAAAGAGCACAAGACATAATGAAATTTAACAGTTTTCAGCATTTGCCGCCCAACGTTTATCAGGCCGCCCAGCGTCAAGCGTAGGCCCTGCAGGCAGCTTCTATGCATAAGCCCTTTTACTCAGCGCGTGAACGGTACGCAGTCACGTCAGCACACGCCACCGACATTCAGGATACTTCAAGTAACAGAACTATTCAGTGATTGACACGTGTATCCCGTAAATTTCTGACATTCTACGCCTATAAATAGACCCCCTGGGTCACCATATTTCACATCATTCTGATCTGAACTTCAGTCAGAGAGAAGTACACTCTCTCTCTCACACAGTTCTTTCTCATTCTAAAAACAACATTAGCCGCTCAGCAGCAGTACGCTAGACGGATCATTACAGGTTGATCCGCAGATTGATTGAGGCCACCCCACAGATCTTACATCTGTGTTCCGGGTCTGCAGAGATTATTTCTCAAGGAAAAACAACAATCAACAGTATACGCCACACGCTGAGCAGCTAATTTTCTGTACTAGTACCTTACAGCCGCTATACGGAAAATCGTACTAGCAACAGTGATGATGATAATGAAGAAACTGCCGATGTTGATTCTTTTGAGACCCCTCCATTCATAACTCTGCATACTCCTAAAGGGACTGATACGACCCAATCTTCTGCATCTACCCAACCACCATCTGTACTACTGGGCGGGTTGCAGGCTTTTCTTGATGATCCTGCTAACAAATCTGATAGTTTTGCTGAGTTTTTGAAGGTAGTCCTTATAAGATTTATAATCTAAGAACACTATTTTACTAATAATTGTTTTCTTATCAGAATTACTGAATTCATTGCAGGCAAGTACCATTACTGATTTGTCTTCCTCTCTGTCCACCATGACTCATAAACAAAGCTATCAATCTACTGCTGCAGCATTAGTGCTTCTGAATCAACATGTGATTCATGCGCTTAAGATGCAAAAAGCTCAAGATACTATTGTTGCCAATGCTGTGCATAATGCTAACAAGTAAAAGGGCTTGAAGTTGACTTAAAGGATGCAAATTCAAAGTTGAAGACTGTAGAGGATGGTGTTAAGAAGAAAGAGGAGTTGTTGCAAGTGGTGGAAACAAAATGTGTTGCAGAAAGGGTGGAGAAGGAGAAGTTTATGGAGGAGAATGATAAGCTGGTGAAAAGTAATGAGGAGCTTAAGAAGTTGCTTGAAGAGAAGAATCAATTGTTGGAGGAGAAGATTGCTGCTGGTGCTGGTGCTGAAAAGAATTTAACTGATTTGAAGGCTGGTGTTCCTGGTCTGATGCATAGGGTGTTGGGCTCTTCACTTGTGGGTCAGACTTTTGATAAGTATCTAGTGGCATCTACAGAAAGTGACCTTACAGATGCAATGGAGGAGGTTTTAAATGCATTACCTGTAAGGCCTGACCCTTTACCAGATGCAATTGCAAAACACATCAAACCAGATGCTGGTGCCAAGCTGCAGGCGGCCATAGCTGAAGTGACTTCTTTGAAGATTACCTCCTTGGAAGAAATGTGTCTTAGGGATGATGTATCTGTTAAGGACATTCTAGATGTTCCCATTTGAAAATACACTTATTCTGTAACAACATGTAACATCTCTATGTTGTATATACATTATGTCCCTTTGTTTAATGTGAACATGTGTTGTTACTTTTCATGAATGTCATATTACTGCCATATGCATTTAACCATTACAAGCTTGTTAAAAGGGTTAGATTTGCATATATCATATGAAATGATTTTTGTTTTAAACTGACTTTTGAATTTGTACATGTATTGAACTGTCATCCGTCATCCGCTGTCCGTAATGCATAATTCTTCTTTATGAATCAGAGGTGTACTGCTACATAAATGGTATTATGAATATAGGCTATTAAAATTGTACTTCTGTTTTGTATTTCCATTTAATCAAAAACAAGTTATGTAAAACGTTGCTATTGCTGTAATGAATATATCGAACAATTTTATCCGTTCTCCATTCTGTATCAGAGCATGTGTTTTGTAAAGAGGCTTTGAGGATTCTTAGATTGCTTTGTGAAGTAGGATATGAAGGAATTATAATATTGTTATGCAATAAAAATTGATGAATCTGTTAGAGAAATTTCTGTTTATGGAATTAACAGTGTTCCGTTTAACGTGTTGCGTTCAGGAGTTGTGCGGCTTACAAAATACCCTTGTATTTCAATTTTTTCTGTTTTCAAAATATAAATGGATTTATGCCGTTGTGATAAACCATTCTGTATGTCATGACATTATGAGATATTTAGTTTTGCCTTGGTGCCCTCTAGCGAAGTAAACACTTTACGCTAGCCGATCCCTTGTGTCTATAATATTGACATAAGAGCCTCTACCATCGGGGGCATAAAAATGCCTTGCCTTATGTGGGTAGGAATGAATGATATGCTTTACATTCGTAACGCGTAACACTGTGCGTAAGAAAAATTTAAAATTTCATTGATAATACTGTCACTCATACAACATTTTTGTGTAATATCTTCGTATGTGGTGATCAAGTCCCAATCAGAAAATTACAAAAAGTGTATTGTGTTATTGTCTGAACTGATGGAAATTAGAAATATGATAAAAAAACTGTTCTATAAAATTCATGCTATTATACTGTCATCCGCTCAACGTTCTGCATCTTGTTGTTAGTGTTCCCATATTTTGGGTGGTTTGAAGTACCCATTCACATCATTTCTGCTAAATAACTGCTTCGATGATTCCCCTCTGACAAAATTCTCTTGAGCGTCATAAATGACTGATTTTTCTCTTGTAGGTCCTACATGTGACAACCCGGAAATTTCCAACCAAATTTAAACTTTAATCTTTATATGTTTCCGACACGATAAGCAATATTTGTTAAGTTAAATTTCAAGAATTTTAAACTATGTTCATACATTCATTCAACCTCGACCAAGTTCCAACGATTCACGAACCATTAAACGAATATGATTATATATGTATATGTGTATATATATTATAACTTGAAACGTAAATAAAATATTAGATTAAATACTTTATATGATTGTATCTGTTTCAAATTATTTATCAATGGAATTAGAAGATAAGATCAAATGATTGAATTATCAGATATATTGAATTATGATTACAAGTCTCTGTTGAAAGGCCCACGTTGATTTGAGAAATCTTTTCATTTTAACAATATTCGGAAAATGGTAAAGTGATTTATAAATATGAATAAATTGTCAATCATTGAGAACTAGACAAAGGATAGTGGAAGATTGAATCTCATAAAGAATCGATTGATCTATTTAGTTTCAAACGTACAAAAACGTTTTCAGTTTAAAAAGAACTTTATTATTAAAACGTATATAACTTTTATAAATATCTAGAACCACTTTTGACAACTCATTACTTAACTAGTATGATAAAGATAACGATATTTATATTTTATTTTATTAAATATATATAACGATTTAAATTAATATTATATATATTTATACGCGTATTATACGTACATAGTTTTATACTTTTACTATATTTAAACTTTACCTTTACTTTATTTTTACTTTACTTTAACTTTAATAATTCATACTTTAATAATTCACTTTAATAATTCATACTTTAATAATTCACTTTAATAATTCATACTTTAATAATTCACTTTAATAATTCATACTTTAATAATTCACTTTAATAATTCATACTTTAATAATTCAAAAATCTATTATAAATAGAATTCAATAGGTTTCATTATTTCATAGAAACTTGAAAATAGTTTTCTCTAAACTCTCTCAATCAATTTACATATATATATATATATTTACTCCGTATTATCTCAAGATATTATTAGTATACATAAAATATTACGACGGAGTGCTGTCCGAGTGAGTTCGAAGTTGTTTTTTCGAGTGAGATAGGATTAAGGAAATTATGGGTTATGGCTATGGAGGTGATTGAGTATGGTTCATGGGTATGCTCGTGAAGTCAATATAGTGTTTATCATCTCCGTTGCGTTTACGTACATTTCCTGCAATATTTAATCTCAATATTGATATGTGAGTACTCATAATTTAATTTTTACATACTAATAGTGTATCCCTGACTAGTGCTCGAGTATATAGGATTATGCATGCTTGTACTTTTGATATTGCCATTAGATAGGTTATGTTGATTCCTGAATTAGTTACATATACGATTGAGATAAGGTATAAGATATGCATGTCATTGGAAAGCTAGCGAAAAATAGTTGAATTTTGGTTTAAGAATCACTTGAATCCAAGTAACGGTTAGAAAGTTATGAAATAAACAAATTGCATAATTAAATTCGTAATTAAAATTGTTGATGATAATTAGTGAACTAATTTTCTGGGTTATAAAAAATGGTTATTTGGATTCTACTCGTCGAGTAGATGAATTTTCATATAAAGCACGTCTCGTTTCGTTGAACGGTTGTCAAGTTATGGACAAAAGAAGTTTTGCAAATTTTGATGAAATGTCGAAACAGGAACTGAGATTCTCGCTGATCTGCGTTGTTTCATATATAAAAAAAATACCACTGAATTCTTTGCTGTAAGGTCTAACAAACGACTCTGGCCGTTTGTCAATTCGAGTCTCGACGATTTTTCTAAAAATCATCAAAGTTGACGGTTTGGTCACATTTTAAAATTCTAAAAAGAGCTGAAACTTTTTTATATAAAAATGTCAGTTTTGTATCAGTTGTCATGGTCGGCCTGATATGTGTTTACTCTTGCCAAAAATCATGTTATATCTTTGTGGTAACGAGAATTTGCAGGCTTTGACCGTTTGTCAATACGAGTTTTGAGGAATTTGCTAAAAATCTCCAAAGTAGGCTACTCGGTCACTTTTGTAAATTTATTAAAGCTGAAAAATTAACTTTGAAACGCCGAAAACGCGTTGGCAACTACGAGTTGTCTAGGTTTAGTTTACTTCTGTAATATTTATGCTTAATCTTTTTGGTAATGTGTAACTTTTATCTTTGGCCGTTTATCAATCGGAGTTCCGATAATTTTTTTAAAAATAGCTGAAGTGGCCCGTTTAGTCATGTTTGACCGAAAATCATTTTTGTATAAGTTATTATATATTTGCATGCGACCTCATTTTTACTTTGACCTTTGACTTTGAACTTTGACTTTTCCTGTTAACTTTTCAGTTAACTTTTTGTGTTGATTTTCTCTAAAAAAAAAAAAAAAAAAAAACCTAAAATACTATTTTATGATTATGAAACCATTTGTGTTACGTTGTTTCACACGTCACCTTTTACTAGAATCTTAATTGAGCATGAGTAATATAACATGTTACTATACTGTAGAGTCAGACTCGAGCTATAGGATAGGATTACACTATGACCTGACCTAAATTGCTATACAAATATTGACCAACATATAAATATATATAATTAATATAGGTTCGTGAATCCGAGGCCAACCTTGCACTTATTCAATGACGTTATATGTATTTTTACTACGAAATACAGTATGGTGAGTTTCATTTGCCTTTTTACCCTTTATATTTTTGGGACTGAGAATACATGCGCTTTTATAAATGTTTGACGAAATAGACACAAGTAATTGAAACTACATTCTATGGTTGAATTATCGAAATCGAATATGCCCCTTTTTATTAAAGTCTGGTAATCTAAGAATTAGGGAACAGACACCCTAATTGACGCGAATCCTAAAGATAGATCTATTGGGCCTAACAAACCCCATCCAAAGTACCGGATGCTTTAGTTCTTCGAAATTTATATCATGTCCGAAGGAGGATCCCGGAATGATAGGGGATATTCTTATATGCATATTGTTAATGTCGGTTACCAGGTGTTCACCATATGAATGATTATTTTTGTCTCTATGCATGGGACGTATATTTATGAGAAACTGGAAATGAAATTCTTGTGGTCTATTAAAATGATGGAAATAAATGATTATGATAAACTAATGAACTCACCAACCTTTTGGTTGACACTTTAAAGCATGTTTATTCTCAGGTGTTAAAGAAATCTTCCGCTGTGCATTTGCTCATTTTAAAGATATTATTTGGAGTCTTTCATAGCATATTTCGAAGAACGTTGCATTCGAGTCATTGAGTTCATCAAAGATTATTATTAAATCAATTTATAGTTGAATAGTGGATATTATGAAATGGTATGCATGCCTGTCAATTTTCGATGTAAAGAAAGATTGTCTTTTAAAAACGAATGAAATGTTTGTAAAATGTATAATATAGAGGTCAAATACCTCGCAATGTAATCAACTATTGTGAATCGTTTATAATGTATATGAACGGGTCCTTTCAGTTGGTATCAGAGCGGTGGTCTTAGCGAACCAGGTCTGCATTAATGTGTCTACTGATAAGTCGTTAGGATTCATTAGTGAGTCTGGACTTCGACCGTGTCTGCATGTCAAAAGTTTTGCTTATCATTTCTAGTCGGAAATCATCTGCTTATCATCCATAGGAAATTACCTGCTTATCATTATTAGTCTAGACACGTCTTGCTACATTAATTGCATGAGTAGTGTATAGACAAAATTCATATCTTAGCGTATCTGCTAAATCATATCTTATCGTATCTGTTACTTTAAACTTTGCCTGACATATCCCGCAGATTCCTCCGTAATCTATGAAATCTTTTGATCTCTATATATAGATATCCTATGTAAATAGAATACCACCCGATAGCCGAAAAATCATTTTTATATAGAAAATCCTTTATCCAATCGTACGAAATGGAATTTGTCATCAGTTCAAGTCACTCGGATTCCGAAATGGAATCTCACTCAAGCTCCGAAAGCAGTGTGACCGGAATGGATCAACCAATTAGACATCACCTATTCTGGATGAATTGGGGATGGGTTCGTAGCCTCCTCAATCATTGGAAACAGGAAGAAGGCGATCCTTTCCATCCACCACATTGCCCTCTTGGCGAAGAACCTGAAGCACTTACCGGCGAACCTGTTCGAAACACCATTTTCTCGCTCATTTCCAGAGTATCTCGTCACGATTATATATTACATCAAATTTTAGATTTTATTTATCCGCTCGTTCCGACCGACAATTATCCTGGAATAATAGAAGAAGTCAACGAACTTCGCGCTCGGGTAGTGGCTTTGGAGAATATGGTGAAGAGATTACAAACACCAGCAGCAGCATCAGTAGCATAACCAGTAACACCATCATCAACGCCAATAGTACCATTACCACCCCAACCACAACCACGTCGTAAACCTCAACTTTACACTCTGTCCCACGAGCATCAATGTCATACGCCCTGTAGATACCAAGGAATACCAACAACAATAACCAACGAAGTATTAATTCATAACTTCATTGGAGAAACATTCCGCGCAGATTATGTAATCTCTAAAGTCTTAGAGATTATCTAATCTAGCCCTAATCATAAATCAGTTAAGCGAACCAAAATGATAGAAGGTAGAGTAGAAACCCTGACAAAAATGGTGTGTGATTAACAAGCTAAACTTGTTTTACCAACATCATCAACAGTACCGTCAGCGTCACCAGCATCATTAGTACAATCAACATCAGAATCAACAACACATATAACATCACAAACTCCGTCATCTCAAGAATCACTATGGACATCATTACGAATCAATAACCCGTATATTGTATCAACGAGTTATGAAGAATTAACTCATTCCCTTTGAAGAAATTATATGTATATTTTTATATTTTGAAATAAAAAATAAATCTTTCCGTGCTAAGCTATTGTGTGTGAATCTTAACTACTCGGTTAATTCATATTACAAATATGCAATAATGTACATCCTTCGGCCGCAACTTAACCAGCGTTAACTACAATCTTTGTCTCAATTCAACAAATTCCAATTCATAATAAATCAAGTATATATTTGATTTTACACTTTCATCATCGATGTACCCGAAACTTTTCAGATAACATCATTCGTACTTTGCGAAATTCACAAGAATTCCACGAACCGAACATCATACATCAACAAATAACGAAGTATTGATTCATAATTTCAATGTCATTAAAGAAATACTGCGTAAAAGTTATGTACTTTTTAAAGCCTTTAGGGATTATTCAATTCTAGTTTCAACCGTAAATCAAATGAGTTTAATTTAACATTAACTCATTAAATCTATGTTACATCTGAAGAAAATATACATATATATATTTTCATAAAGACTGTAATAAAATTCTTTTGTACAAAATATTAATTGTGAATTTTTTTTAACGGGTAGGTAATACCCGAGAGATATATAAATTCACAATTAATATATTACATTCTTCGAATCTGATTCAGCAAATCATCCATTATACTCCCTACTTTCACAACAATATACATTCTTTTATAGAAATCAAAACAACCATACTCATTCAAAATTTAATTACATATTCTGATTTTGAAATCTCAAAATTCAACTTGAGATATGACCAAAATCATCACTCTTAGATCCTTACATCTTTCACAAGCTATATTTTGACTTCAAAACTGTGTTAGAACATCAAATGTATGTTAATGATTACAATCTGTGTTCAAACCCTTTGAAAATTTCTGAAGACACTTCGAATGATAAGCAATCGAGATGATGATCCAACCACATGTTACCCACAGTTATGTACCCGAAAAACTCTTGAAACCAAAGTAAAAGTTTAAACAACGTATCCGCGTCAGATTCTTTAGCATTTATTAGCAAAAATAACTTTGCGACTCCTATTCAAAGTAGCTAGTTTTGTCACAGCTCCAGCAAGTCAACTTCGACTTTTTAGTCAGACTAACCTTATTATAACCTTGAGATATACACCATCGTTACCAGGGAACCTTTTACATTCCACCACATTATTAACAGATGTATCAACAACTTCATTACCCTTTGACTTTAGCCTCTCCAAAAAGTCATTATAATTATTCATTGAAACCCCATCATTTACTCATTCGCATCTTGTAATGAGAATTTTCATACAAATCATTGGGAATTAGCAATCAGTATTTTGAAATCTCGCAGCATGTCTACGCCAACAGTTATATGTGTATATATAACGTCTATCTTCTGGACTTAATTTGAATGTGAAGATTCTGAAAAACACTTCGAACTATGAATTGGTTCTCCGAAAATGGAAAAATACTGATGAAGCAGCAAAAAAACTATAAACGACCTTAACAGTAAAAGTTTGATGATAATGAATAGGTGTGCTGGCAAAGCGCAGAAAAAGAGAAGTCTTGGAACTGGAAAACGGATTGAGCAAAGTAGGAAGGAGGCTGTGGACAAATTACAAAGACTGAACCTGACTTCAAAGGATCCAAATAATTCAGTATCTGCCGAAGTCATTAACGAATACCTTGCTCCTGACTCTAAACCCCTGCGGACAATATTCTTCATCATCCTCTGATATTAGAAATTCTAAAATATCATCATATCTTTCATTATAAATATCCTCCATATTTCTGAAGATATTTTCTTAATTTTTCTTATTTGAAATCATTTACCTCTTCGCGTTTCTAAATTCTGAAACATTCAAGTTTAAAATAGGAATATTTTGAAGTAGTGTTGGGAACTGAAGCATGAATTAGTATAATATAATGACACTTGATCAATGTGATTATATTACAGTAAGTCATGCTGAGTTTCTAAATGGAACGTGATGATTCACAGATCATAACATCATCATGTGCCATGTTATACGACTCTTGTATTCTATTTAACCTCTAAAATATCAAGAAAATATTTCTTGATGATTCGGCCTTTTCCAAGGTATTTTAGTAATTTGACAAGTCAAGATCGTGCCATCACGATTTCCTTCCTAGAACATTAACAATGTTCATTTCGAAATTCATATCTGTGAATTCTGGACCATTACAAGCGGTGCTTAATCGCAAGAAGAAGAAACGAAAGGACAAAACTCCGAAATAGAAATTGGGGTATAAATTGCAGCAAATAAAAGAGAGCATTAACTGTGAATGATAATGATTATAGAAGACAGAAGCAGAGACTTTGAAATATAAGGGAACATATAAAGCCCAACGACAAACCAGAAATTATAAACCATATATATCGATGCATATAGCAATATAAAGACACGGGAGAATTAGGAACACTATAAACCCAAGAGTATAGTAGAAGTAAATAGATTCTTCCGGCGGTAGATAAAAAAAAAAGAAGAATGACCGATATGAAAGTTAGAAGTATATCGAGAATCAGAACTGGATGGAGCATATTGATGAATACTTTAAAATATGAGTTGAGGGGGAAAGAATAGAAGGTGATGAAACATGACTAGGAACTTAGAAATCAACAGATTTAACTCACACAATGGCAGAATAAGTGAATCAAACCCTCTAGTGAATAGGTTAAGTTTTTTTTTGATTAATTTAGTCAAACCACAACTAAATCAAGTGTGATTAGATCAACACCTAGAGCTATTATTCACCACCTGGGTAATTTGGACTGAGAGAGAATCGAAGGAGCTCACTAGATCTGAGTGTGTGTAACAAATGAGAGGCTTAACCTAAAATGAAGAACATAAGACTTTATATACCCCTGCTGTTGACACACCCATACGATTCATTCATCACACGTACGAGTTGGCTTCATCAACCGTACGGGTGATCACTCACTCGTGTCTTATCATTTAGGTTGTAATTGTGACTTAGCTCAGCATCAACCATGCGTATGAGCCTGTCAGCCGTACTAGTGAGGCTTCACTCGTACGTCTGACTAAGTCTAACATAGTCAAACATCTAAATCTCGTTCCTGCAGTTCCTGTAACCACATACAAACACGGATAGGATAATAACGAGCAATCATGGTGCCTGTAAACTGTTGTACCTGCAATGGACGTGGGTAGATGTCTAGGGACTTGCATAAAATGCATCAACAGATGGTGTGAGTTGTAAGGAAACGAAGGAGGTGAATTTATAAGAAAATCTCCGACAGAACAATTAAAATGGACGATCGCATTTAAAGCGGATCCTAATTCCCTTGATTACCGGAGAGTCAAATCTTATTAAGAAGATTTTCTTCAAATCCCTTAAAATCTGGGAATCAATCATATCTACGTCAAATGATAAGATGAATCTACACTTACTCATTTCACTCTTCTATGTTACCTTCATTCGTACTCTTCATATAAATGGATTATTTATCCAAAGTATTCGCTGATGATAAAACTCTAATTTTCAGCCCGTATGCATCATGAAAACATACTTATTATCATTCACGACCTTTCCACTCAAATTTCGGGACGAAATTTCTTTAACGGGTAGGTACTGTGACAACCCGGAAATTTCCAACCAAATTTAAACTTTAATCTTTATATGTTTCCGACACGATAAGCAATATTTGTTAAGTTAAATTTCAAGAATTTTAAACTATGTTCATACATTCATTCAACCTCGACCAAGTTCCAACGATTCACGAACCATTAAACGAATATGATTATATATGTATATGTGTATATATATTATAACTTGAAACGTAAATAAAATATTAGATTAAATACTTTATATGATTGTATCTGTTTCAAAATATTTATCAATGGAATTAGAAGATAAGATCAAATGATTGAATTATCAGATATATTGAATTATGATTACAAGTCTCTGTTGAAAGGCCCACGTTGATTTGAGAAATCTTTTCATTTTAACAATATTCGGAAAATGGTAAAGTGATTTATAAATATGAATAAATTGTCAATCATTGAGAACTAGACAAAGGATAGTGGAAGATTGAATCTCATAAAGAATCGATTGATCTATTTAGTTTCAAACGTACAAAAACGTTTTCAGTTTAAAAAGAACTTTATTATTAAAACGTATATAACTTTTATAAATATCTAGAACCACTTTTGACAACTCATTACTTAACTAGTATGATAAAGATAACGATATTTATATTTTATTTTATTAAATATATATAACGATTTAAATTAATATTATATATATTTATACGCGTATTATACGTACATAGTTTTATACTTTTACTATACTTAAACTTTACCTTTACTTTATTTTTACTTTACTTTAACTTTAATAATTCATACTTTAATAATTCACTTTAATAATTCATACTTTAATAATTCACTTTAATAATTCATACTTTAATAATTCACTTTAATAATTCATACTTTAATAATTCACTTTAATAATTCATACTTTAATAATTCAAAAATCTATTATAAATAGAATTCAATAGGTTTCATTATTTCATAGAAACTTGAAAATAGTTTTCTCTAAACTCTCTCAATCAATTTACATATATATATATATATTTACTCCGTATTATCTCAAGATATTATTAGTATACATAAAATATTACGACGGAGTGCTGTCCGAGTGAGTTCGAAGTTGTTTTTTCGAGTGAGATAGGATTAAGGAAATTATGGGTTATGGCTATGGAGGTGATTGAGTATGGTTCATGGGTATGCTCGTGAAGTCAATATAGTGTTTATCATCTCCGTTGCGTTTACGTACATTTCCTGCAATATTTAATCTCAATATTGATATGTGAGTACTCATAATTTAATTTTTACATACTAATAGTGTATCCCTGACTAGTGCTCGAGTATATAGGATTATGCATGCTTGTACTTTTGATATTGCCATTAGATAGGTTATGTTGATTCCTGAATTAGTTACATATACGATTGAGATAAGGTATAAGATATGCATGTCATTGGAAAGCTAGCGAAAAATAGTTGAATTTTGGTTTAAGAATCACTTGAATCCAAGTAACGGTTAGAAAGTTATGAAATAAACAAATTGCATAATTAATTTCGTAATTAAAATTGTTGATGATAATTAGTGAACTAATTTTCTGGGTTATAAAAAATGGTTATTTGGATTCTACTCGTCGAGTAGATGAATTTTCATATAAAGCACGTCTCGTTTCGTTGAACGGTTGTCAAGTTATGGACAAAAGAAGTTTTGCAAATTTTGATGAAATGTCGAAACAGGAACTGAGATTCTCGCTGATCTGCGTTGTTTCATATATAAAAAAAATACCACTGAATTCTTTGCTGTAAGGTCTAACAAACGACTCTGGCCGTTTGTCAATTCGAGTCTCGACGATTTTTCTAAAAATCATCAAAGTTGACGGTTTGGTCACATTTTAAAATTCTAAAAAGAGCTGAAACTTTTTTATATAAAAATGTCAGTTTTGTATCAGTTGTCATGGTCGGCCTGATATGTGTTTACTCTTGCCAAAAATCATGTTATATCTTTGTGGTAACGAGAATTTGCAGGCTTTGACCGTTTGTCAATACGAGTTTTGAGGAATTTGCTAAAAATCTCCAAAGTAGGCTACTCGGTCACTTTTGTAAATTTATTAAAGCTGAAAAATTAACTTTGAAACGCCGAAAACGCGTTGGCAACTACGAGTTGTCTAGGTTTAGTTTACTTCTGTAATATTT
Source organism: Rutidosis leptorrhynchoides (assembly GCF_046630445.1). Classification (NCBI taxonomy): domain Eukaryota; kingdom Viridiplantae; phylum Streptophyta; class Magnoliopsida; order Asterales; family Asteraceae; genus Rutidosis; species Rutidosis leptorrhynchoides. Next base: position 484,594,384 of record NC_092336.1, read on the forward strand.
ATGCTTAATCTTTTTGGTAATGTGTAACTTTTATCTTTGGCCGTTTATCAATCGGAGTTCCGATAATTTTTTTAAAAATAGCTGAAGTGGCCCGTTTAGTCATGTTTGACCGAAAATCATTTTTGTATAAGTTATTATATATTTGCATGCGACCTCATTTTTACTTTGACCTTTGACTTTGAACTTTGACTTTTCCTGTTAACTTTTCAGTTAACTTTTTGTGTTGATTTTCTCTAAAAAAAAAAAAAAAAAAAAAACCTAAAATACTATTTTATGATTATGAAACCATTTGTGTTACGTTGTTTCACACGTCACCTTTTACTAGAATCTTAATTGAGCATGAGTAATATAACATGTTACTATACTGTAGAGTCAGACTCGAGCTATAGGATAGGATTACACTATGACCTGACCTAAATTGCTATACAAATATTGACCAACATATAAATATATATAATTAATATAGGTTTGTGAATCCGAGGCCAACCTTGCACTTATTCAATGACGTTATATGTATTTTTACTACGAAATACAGTATGGTGAGTTTCATTTGCCTTTTTACCCTTTATATTTTTGGGACTGAGAATACATGCGCTTTTATAAATGTTTGACGAAATAGACACAAGTAATTGAAACTACATTCTATGGTTGAATTATCGAAATCGAATATGCCCCTTTTTATTAAAGTCTGGTAATCTAAGAATTAGGGAACAGACACCCTAATTGACGCGAATCCTAAAGATAGATCTATTGGGCCTAACAAACCCCATCCAAAGTACCGGATGCTTTAGTTCTTCGAAATTTATATCATGTCCGAAGGAGGATCCCGGAATGATAGGGGATATTCTTATATGCATATTGTTAATGTCGGTTACCAGGTGTTCACCATATGAATGATTATTTTTGTCTCTATGCATGGGACGTATATTTATGAGAAACTGGAAATGAAATTCTTGTGGTCTATTAAAATGATGGAAATAAATGATTATGATAAACTAATGAACTCACCAACCTTTTGGTTGACACTTTAAAGCATGTTTATTCTCAGGTGTTAAAGAAATCTTCCGCTGTGCATTTGCTCATTTTAAAGATATTATTTGGAGTCTTTCATAGCATATTTCGAAGAACGTTGCATTCGAGTCATTGAGTTCATCAAAGATTATTATTAAATCAATTTATAGTTGAATAGTGGATATTATGAAATGGTATGCATGCCTGTCAATTTTCGATGTAAAGAAAGATTGTCTTTTAAAAACGAATGAAATGTTTGTAAAATGTATAATATAGAGGTCAAATACCTCGCAATGTAATCAACTATTGTGAATCGTTTATAATGTATATGAACGGGTCCTTTCACTACATATTCAGAGTGTACTACTGCTACACCATTTGGTGTTGGGAACCATATTTCTGCATGTGATGTGGAAGTAATTGCTCCAAATTTGCGAAGAGTTTGCCTACCAAACAATGCATTGAATCTTGATCTGCCATCAAGAACTGTAAAGTTCACAATTTCTGTTCGGACTAAGGGGTGTGTTCCCAATGTTACATCCAGCTTTACTCTACCAACTGCCTTCATTGATTCTCCCGTAATGCCAGCAATTGTCACAGTCCTGTAGCCAAGCCTATCCTTCACGCTGAACGGATAACTTTTGAAACAATGCAAATATAAAATATCTGTGTAATGACCCGGAATTTTCCGACCAAATTATACTTATGAGATTAATATTTACATAAATTAAACCATACCAACATGATAAGCAATCCAAATTGTTGAGACTTGTGTTTTTGAAAAGAGTTTTACACAACGTTTGACCGTCCAATATGACCGATGATATCACGAACTATATAACATACGATAATTATACGTTTGTGTATATATATGTATTTATATATATTTAACATGATTTAAGGATGGTTTAACATCTCATTGTGTACTAATGACAATGAGTTATAAGTATATTTTGAAACTACTCACTTAAGTTTTCAAAACGATAACTATACGTAACATTCTTTGATATATATACTTATAATCTATAATGCTTATACATGTATCGTATATATAATGTATTTAATCACTTTTTAAGGACTTAAATACATAAAACAATATAAGTATATTCACAAAAGATAGCTATATTTGAATTCTCGTTCCGTTTCCTCAAGATTTCTATACGTATATCTAGGGTATATGTACCCGTATCATACCCAGCTTCTATATGTATTTACTATTGGTATATACACATCAAATCAACATCCTAATCAATATTATTACTGCCCTAGATATGAGGTAACTAGGATTTGTCAAGTAGTATGAATTATTAGTAAGAAAACAAAACTAGGAATCCTTTTCTTTCTTTATAAACTAAAAACGTTTTTATAAATGAACACCATTTCTTCACTTCATTTTCTCATATCTACACCCTCATTTATCTCTCAAAATACTCCTAACTTCATACTTGATCATCTCCAAGCATTTTCCCCATCATTTAGCTTCAATTACAAGCCTTAAACACCATAAGAAAACTCTTTCAAGAACATATCAAAATAACCACCCATTTGAAGAAGTTTACTTCCAACCTTTTGATCTAACTCCACCACTCTTTGATTCCAAGATTATTTCTTATCTTTTACAGTAACTTTGTCCAAGTAACTTGAGGTAGTAACCTTGTTCATAATCTTATTCAATTCATATTCATATAGCTATCTTATTTTGTGGTATAAAATTTTAACAACAAGAACATAGTTTGAATGATTTCAAACTTGTTCGCAAACTAAATAGATCCTTCTAACTTGACTTTTAAAACACTTCAAGACCTGTAATATATCATAATTATATTCTAACCTAACAAGATATAACTTGGTTTTACAAAGAACATCTTAAAAACTGAATCTACGTCGTCAGAGTGCAACCGGGGGCTGTTTTGGGTTGGATAATTAAAAACCATCTTGAACTTTGAATTGGAAGTTCATGTTCTGGAAAAATGATATTTCTTATGAATATGTTAACACATAAAAATTTCATGGTTTAACTCAAAGTGTAAGTATTTTTAGATAAATGATCATTAAATGTTGTTTTTATGATGGAAAATGATCACTTTCATAAGTTTCACCAAAGTTTGACCTATAACCTATGATTTCGAATACAAACTAAGGTATTTTCAGTTTATATTCTTAAAATTTGACTCGATCCAAGGAAGTGGCAAGTTGAACCAACAAAAACGGAGTTGTAATGAAGAAACTACGACTAAAACAAGATTGGGTATCCGAAGCTAGTTTAGCTACGAAAATATTTGGAGAAAATGTAAATTAATCATATCTTTTCTAATTAATATGATATTTTATATATAATTATTTATGATTTGATTTTATATATTTCAGGACCACCCGTAAACAACACGAGAAGATTAATCATAAGACCTCATGATTGTACGCAACACGTCATTTGACAACACGGTACTTTATGTACGCAACACGTCATTTGACAACATGGTACCATGGGTCGAGATTAATTCTGATCAATACGAATACGATGGGGTCTTTATTTATTTTATTTAAGCAACTAATTGTGGACCACTAACATCGGACTGCTAACTACGGACTAAGAAAATATTAAAAGTATTAAAAGTGTATATATATATATATATATATATATATATATATATATATATATATATATATATATATATATATATATATATATATATATATATATATATATATATATATATATATATATATATATGTAACGATTACTTAAAAAGAAAATATGTTGATATATTATATATATGGTTAGGTTCGTGATATTTATCGGAGATCAAGTCGAATTAAATACCTTCAAGGCAAAAGTGAGTTTCATTTGCTCCCTTTTTAATTGCTTTTGCAATATATATTTTTGGGCTGAGAATACATGCGCTGCTTTTATAAATATTTACAAAATAGACACAAGTACTTAAAAATATATTCTACGTTGAGTTGTACCACTGGCATATTTCCCTGTAGCTTGGTAACTACTATTTACATGGGTATTGTAAACGCGAATCCTGTTGATAGATCTATCAGGCCTGACAACCCCAACCGGACTGGACGACCAGTATTCAACGGTTGCAAAGTACTTCGTATTGGTGACTACACTTGGTACGGTGTAGTGAGATTTCATAATAAAGGGAATATGCGACGTTGATTAAATGTTAAGTATGGTTACCAAGTGCTCAACCACTTAGAATGCTTTACATATACTTGCGAGTGTATTATGTTTATGATTATGAAATCTTGTGGTCTATTAACATATTTAAATGATTGTTATGATAAACCTATGAACTCACCAACCTTTTGGTTGACACTTTAAAGCATGTTTATTCTCAGGTACGAATTAAGTCTTCCGCTGTGCATTTGCTCAATATAAGGACTTTACTTGGAGCCGATCATCGCAATGGGACCAAATGTTGATGACTTCGTCCAGGTGGATTAGGACGGGTCCTTTCAGTTGGTATCAGAGCGGTGGTCGTAGCGAACCAGGTCTTGCATTAGTGTGTCTAACTAGTAGTTGTTAGGATGCATTAATGAGTCTGGACTTCGACCGTGTCTACATGTCAAAAGTTTTGCTTATCATTTCTAGTCGGAAATCATCTGCTTATCATCCTTAGGAAATTACCTGCTTATCATTAATAAGTCTAGACACGTTTTACTGCATTTACTGCATTGATAGTGTATAGAAGAATTCTTATCTTAGCATATCTGTTATTGCGAACTTTGACTGATATCTTTTCAAAGATTCTCAGTAATTTACGGGATTTTGGTATTATATATACATATGTAAATTATGTATTGAAGAGTACGAAATCTAACTCCTATAATCTATTCCATACCAAAAATTTATTTTCCCCATTATACAAGATGGATTCCGCAACTAGTTCGAATTCTTCAGATTCCGACAGTTATGCCGATATGAATTTCCATTCGGGTTCTGAAAGCAGCGTCATCGGAATGGATCAACCAATTTCCCATCATCTATTCTGGATGAATTGGGGATGGGTTCGTAATATACTAAATCACTGGAGACAAGAAGAAGGTGATCCATTCCATCCACCAAATTGCCCTCTTGGCGATGAACCTGAAGCACTTACCGGCGAACCTATTCGAAACACCATTTTCTCTCTCATTTCTAGAGTATCTCGTCACAATTATATACTATCGCATATTACAAATCTTGTTCATTCGCTCGCTTCAACCGCCAATCATCCCGGTGTACTAGCAGAAGTTAACGAACTTCGCGCGCGCGTAACGGCTTTGGAGAACATGGTGCGAAGGTTGCAAACACCAGCAGCAGCACCAGCAGCATAATCAGCACCACCATCAATAACATCAACAATACCATCATCACCACTAACAAACAACATCCGCATCACACGTCTCGACATCATAATCTGTCCCACAAACATCAACATCATACGCACCATTGATACCAAGGAGTACCAACAATAATGAACGATGAAGTATTGATCCATAACTTCATTGATATTCTGCGAAGAATATGTGGTTTCAAAAAGTTTTAGAGATTTCTTATTCTAGCTCAAGCTGAAAAGCAAATGAGATTAATATCATATTAACTCATTAAATTCATGATTTCATCTGAAGAAAATATATATGTATATATGTTTTCATAAAGATTGTAATTAAAAGTTCTTTTGTACAAAATATTAATGGTGAAATTTTTTTTAACGGGTAGGTAATACCCGAGGAATAATTAGATTTCATCTTAATAAGTTACATTGTACATTCGTCGAAGCTGATTCAACAGTCATTTACTATCCTACTTACAACCACCGATATACGTATCCGTTCACCGCAGAATAACCATTTTCATTCAATTTCATATTTGGATTTTGACTTCCCAGAATCCAACAAGTGGCATATGAAGAAAACATATGACAAAATAAAATCTGTTAGAAACAAACAAATTAACTATGAAAAATTTTGTTAAGAATCCACGCTAACTGTTCCAAGCTAACTGATTACATTTTATTTATCGCAGTTTATTTATCGCAATTTAATTATCGCACTTTTATTTATCGTCATTTAATTTCTGTAATTATTTTACGCACTTTAAATATCGGGACACGTATACAATGTTTTGACATATCATATCGACGCATCTATATATATTATTTGGAATCACCATAGACACTCTATATGCGGTAATGATCGAGTTCTCTATACAGGGTTGAGATTGATTCTACAATAATATATATAGTTTGAGTTGTGATCGAGTCTGAGACGTATACGGGTCACGACACGTATTAATTAATTCGTATATTATATATTAAACTATATATGAATTATTGGACTGTTACTGTGGACTATCGACTGTGGACTAATGACATTGGACAATTAAAATGAATTAAAATATTGATTATAACATATGAAACTAAACATTTCTTCAAGATTGCCACTTGATTTCATCTTAAACCTCATTGTATCTCGACGATTACAATCAGCGTTCAAATCTATCATGATTCTTAAAAACAACTCAATCGAGAGGATAAACCAACCGCACTTCATCTACGGAAGAAAAGATTGATGCATATAGTTATGCACCTGAAAAACCCTCGGAAACTGAGTAAACGTTTGACACGTATCTGTTCTAGTTCCTTTGACATTGTTATTACCGAAGATCATTTTGCAATCCCTTTCCAAAGTAGTTAATTTTGTCACAGCTCCAACAAGTCAACTCCGACTTTTCATCTGAAACAACTTTATTATAATCGCGATATATATGCGTACTCTTTATTGTTACTGGGGAACCTTTTATATTCCACAATATTACCATCAGCGATTAATCATTCTAAAAACACAATTCTCCTGAAACTACCTCGGTTTGATAACCGATGACCCATATCAGTTAACTTTGAAAATGCTGAAGAAGCGACATGTTGTAGATGATCTTAATGGCCAAAAGTTTGATGATAAAGAAAGGAGTGTTAGGAACGCTCGATAGAAAATTTAGTACCGAAAAGCGGATTATGCGAAACTATGAAGAAAGCCGTGGACAAATCACAAAGAATAAGTTTGCCTTCAAAGAATCCAAATGATTCTGTGCCTGCTGAAATCGTTAGCAAACATCTTATTTCTCATTCTAAACCTTCATAGACAAATCTTCTTCATCATCCATTGATATTAGAAATTCTAAGATATTCTCGTATGTTCTATTATAAATATCCTCCATATTTCTGGCGATATTTTCACAACTATTCTTATCTGAGATCATTTATCTCTCCGTAATATCTGCAACATAAAAGAAACTGTGTTAGTTTCTAAATTCTGAAACCTTCGAGTTTAAAATATGAATGTTTTGAAGTAGTGTTGGGAACTGAAGCATGGATTAGTATAATATAATGACACTTGATCAACGTCATTATATTACAGTAAGTCATTCTGAGTTTCTAATGAAGCATGATGATTCACAGGACCGTCATCATGTGCCATTTACACGACTCTTACATTCTATCTAATCTCTAAACATATCAAGAGAATATTTTTCTGGATGACTCGGTCATCTCCAGGGTATTCTGGTAATTTAACAAATCAAAATCGTTCTATTACCATTTTCTTCTTAGAGCATTAGCTATGTTCATTCTGAATTTCATATCTACGAATTCCGGACCATTACTCGCTTGACTCGAAGTCGGGAAGAGAAAACGAAAGCATGAAGCTCCGAAAAATAATGAAGAATATAAACTCCGATAATAACCCCGAAATTACAAACCGTGTATATCGATGCAGATAGCAATATAGAGACACGGGAGAATTAGAAACACTATAAACACAAGAGTATAGTAGAAGTAAATAGATTCTTCTGGTGGTAGATGAAAAAGAAGAATGACAGATATAAAAGTTAGGAGTATATCAAGAATCAGGACTGGATGGAGCATATTGATGAATGCTTTAAAGTAAGAATCAAGGGAGAAAGAATAGAAGGTGTGAGTCGTGGAAAATAAGGAAACGAAGGGGTGAATTTATAGTGAAATATTCGACAGAGCAATCGAAACAGATTATTGCATATAATCAAAGAAGATCCTGATTTCCTTAATCACCAAAGAACCAAATCTTATTACATAAGATTCTCTTTAAATCCCTTAAATCCCGGAAATCAATCATAACTACGTCATCGGTTAAGACGAATATATTTTACTCATCTCACTCTTTTACGATAGTCTCATTTATATTCTTCGCATAATCGAATCGTTTTATCTACATTACTCAATGATGATAAAACTCCATTATCACCTTATATTTGTCATGAAAACCTTCTTATTGTTATCCATAACAACCTCTATCAAATTTCGGGGACGAAATTTCTTTAACGGGTAGGTACTGTAATGACCCGGAATTTTCCGACCAAATTATACTTATGAGATTAATATTTACATAAATTAAACCATACCAACATGATAAGCAATCCAAATTGTTGAGACTTGTGTTTTTGAAAAGAGTTTTACACAACGTTTGACCGTCCAATATGACCGATGATATCACGAACTATATAACATACGATAATTATACGTTTGTGTATATATATGTATTTATATATATTTAACATGATTTAAGGATGGTTTAACATCTCATTGTGTACTAATGACAATGAGTTATAAGTATATTTTGAAACTACTCACTTAAGTTTTCAAAACGATAACTATACGTAACATTCTTTGATATATATACTTATAATCTATAATGCTTATACATGTATCGTATATATAATGTATTTAATCACTTTTTAAGGACTTAAATACATAAAACAATATAAGTATATTCACAAAAGATAGCTATATTTGAATTCTCGTTCCGTTTCCTCAAGATTTCTATACGTATATCTAGGGTATATGTACCCGTATCATACCCAGCTTCTATATGTATTTACTATTGGTATATACACATCAAATCAACATCCTAATCAATATTATTACTGCCCTAGATATGAGGTAACTAGGATTTGTCAAGTAGTATGAATTATTAGTAAGAAAACAAAACTAGGAATCCTTTTCTTTCTTTATAAACTAAAAACGTTTTTATAAATGAACACCATTTCTTCACTTCATTTTCTCATATCTACACCCTCATTTATCTCTCAAAATACTCCTAACTTCATACTTGATCATCTCCAAGCATTTTCCCCATCATTTAGCTTCAATTACAAGCCTTAAACACCATAAGAAAACTCTTTCAAGAACATATCAAAATAACCACCCATTTGAAGAAGTTTACTTCCAACCTTTTGATCTAACTCCACCACTCTTTGATTCCAAGATTATTTCTTATCTTTTACAGTAACTTTGTCCAAGTAACTTGAGGTAGTAATCTTGTTCATAATCTTATTCAATTCATATTCATATAGCTATCTTATTTTGTGGTATAAAATTTTAACAACAAGAACATAGTTTGAATGATTTCAAACTTGTTCGCAAACTAAATAGATCCTTCTAACTTGAATTTTAAAACACTTCAAGACCTGTAATATATCATAATTATATTCTACCTAACAAGATATAACTTGGTTTTACAAAGAACATCTTAAAAACTGAATCTACGTCGTCAGAGTGCAACCGGGGGCTGTTTTGGGTTGGATAATTAAAAACCATCTTGAACTTTGAATTGGAAGTTCATGTTCTGGAAAAATGATATTTCTTATGAATATGTTAACACATAAAAATTTCATGGTTTAACTCAAAGTGTAAGTATTTTTAGATAAATGATCATTAAATGTTGTTTTTATGATGGAAAATGATCACTTTCATAAGTTTCACCAAAGTTTGACCTATAACCTATGATTTCGAATACAAACTAAGGTATTTTCAGTTTATATTCTTAAAATTTGACTCGATCCAAGGAAGTGGCAAGTTGAACCAACAAAAACGGAGTTGTAATGAAGAAACTACGACTAAAACAAGATTGGGTATCCGAAGCTAGTTTAGCTACGAAAATATTTGGAGAAAATGTAAATTAATCATATCTTTTCTAATTAATATGATATTTTATATATAATTATTTATGATTTGATTTTATATATTTCAGGACCACCTGTAAACAACACGAGAAGATTAATCATAAGACCTCATGATTGTACGCAACACGTCATTTGACAACACGGTACTTTATGTACGCAACACGTCATTTGACAACATGGTACCATGGGTCGAGATTAATTCTGATCAATACGAATATGATGGGGTCTTTATTTATTTTATTTAAGCAACTAATTGTGGACCACTAACATCGGACTGCTAACTACGGACTAAGAAAATATTAAAAGTATTAAAAGTGTATATATATATATATATATATATATATATATATATATATAACGATTACTTAAAAAGAAAATATGTTGATATATTATATATATGGTTAGGTTCGTGATATCTATCGGAGACCAAGTCGAATTAAATACCTTCAAGGCAAAAGTGAGTTTCATTTGCTCCCTTTTTAATTGCTTTTGCAATATATATTTTTGGGCTGAGAATACATGCGCTGCTTTTATAAATATTTACAAAATAGACACAAGTACTTAAAAATATATTATACGTTGAGTTGTACCACTGGCATATTTCCCTGTAGCTTGGTAACTACTATTTACATGGGTATTGTAAACGCGAATCCTGTTGATAGATCTATCGGGCCTGACAACCCCAACCGGACTGGACGACCAGTATTCAACGGTTGCAAAGTACTTCGTATTGGTGACTACACTTGGTACGGTGTAGTGAGATTTCATAATAAAGGGAATATGCGACGTTGATTAAATGTTAAGTATGGTTACCAAGTGCTCAACCACTTAGAATGCTTTACATATACTTGCGAGTGTATTATGTTTATGATTATGAAATCTTGTGGTCTATTAACATATTTAAATGATTGTTATGATAAACCTATGAACTCACCAACCTTTTGGTTGACACTTTAAAGCATGTTTATTCTCAGGTACGAATTAAGTCTTCCGCTGTGCATTTGCTCAATATAAGGACTTTACTTGGAGCCGATCATCGCAATGGGACCAAATGTTGATGACTTCGTCCAGGTGGATTAGGACGGGTCCTTTCAATCTGCCTCACTACCTGTGTCAGTATAAATTCGATTGATGTTTCTGTTTGCAATTACAGCTGAGATGACCACAGGCTCTTCTGACAGACGCCAATTTGGAATGGTATGAAATATGATTGGAGCATACATCCAGGTCTCCGTCCTGCGTTCTCCGTCTGTTTCATTTTCCTCTGTCTCATTCCATATAACCTTGATGTGCATTTCAGGGGTTGGATCCCTTTCATCACTCCTTTCTTCTCTTCTGTTCCTGTCACGCCGTCCTCCGTGACGCATTTTTTCCTGTCAAGCAAAATGTTTGTTTGGATCATTTCTTCGATAGTTTTTTCCTGGTAAGAGATGATTTAATTCTCCAGCCTTGATCTTTGTAATGATTTCTCTCATCAATGACTTGCAATTATCTGTATCATGTTCATATGCCTCATGGAAATCACGCCATTTGTCACTTTGTGGTCCCTGACGCTCTTCCATCGGCGGTGGGGGTGAAAAGTTTCCTTAACAGGTTCTGTGAACAAAATCTCTCTTGGAGTTTTAGTTAATGCCATGATAAGGGGATGCCTGTCTAATGGCTTTCGATGGTGATAATTGTCGTTTAGATGGTTATTTCCCCTCCAACCGCTCTACTATTTCTGATAATTACTGTCATAACCCCTTTGTCTCTGATAATTGTCATTCCTGTTCCGTTCTCCGCCTTGCTGCCTGAAGTTTCTCTGGTAATTATCCACTCTTTGATATCCCATTTTGCCTGCTCGTAATTGCTTCTGAGCGATACCCAACGCCTGATGCAATGTTTTTGGAATGTCATAACGCAAAGCATGAATTAATCGTGCAAAACGTCGCTGCTCAAGACAAAATATAAATCCTGAAACAAGCTGAGACTCTGGTATGTCAGGTATCTTCTGACACTCAATGGTATAACATTTCATAAAATCACTCAGTGATTCATTCTGGTGCATTGTTATCTCATGTGCATCAAGATGTGACAATGTGCAGCTTCTCAAGCTTTGATATTGCATCACAAACTTTGCCCTCAAATCAAGAAAATTGGTAATGCTCCTTGGTGGTAAGCTAGCAAACCACTGTCTTGCCATTTTCTGCAATACCATTGGAAACATATGGCACGCAGTTTCTGATGTGTCAAGACGTAACTTTTAAAATGTAGACAATATGCTTAATAATTAACACATAATATAGGTAACTAAAACCCGATCATGCAGTAACTAGCAAGTAAATTGACCAGTTCGATCCACAGGGAGAAGTTTGTTTTAAGGACTTTAAACGATTAGTTATTCTAAAGAAAAAGGGGAGTTTTAATTGTAGAATTGTTAAGTAACAAACGGAAAATAAAATGAGATAAATAACAAGGATGAGAAGGCGGTGTTTACTTCAATGCTTGATAAATGATAAGGATTGTTCTTTTATACGTAAACCCGTTATTTTGTAGTTACAAGTAAATGGTTCATATCAATCTCACAATACCTATAAACCGAGAACTATAAACTTAGTAAATTCACATAAACCTTGTCATTAGTTCTTCTTTACCTATGTTTAATCAATAAGACTCTTCCTTGGTTGAATTAACATAAAACCTATTTTATTAAGATCACTCTAAATAAACTACACTATTGTAAAATCTAGTTACCATTCAATTACCATCCTACACTCACATGTAGATGTCTAAATCACTAGCTGTTGAAGTACTAGCCATGAACATTGATAAACTCACATAAACCAATTCATAACTTGTATAATTGAACTAGAGTAAATGGATACTTACAACAATGGATCTATGGAAGAACATAATTGATTTAGATTGATTAGATTAATTAGACCCAACCCGATTAAACTCACGTAAAACCTAAATTACAACAATCACTTAAGGTAAATTCATGACTATGTAGTTCTAGTACTTATTCAATTACCGATCTAAACATATAGCAAAGTCGTCAATTAAGTATATGTTTACCCGTCTAGATTACTAAAAGTATTGAAGCATAGATTGTGTTCCTAGTGTCACATGTAGTTAACAATCTATGTAATTGAAGGAAAGTACCAAACTAGCATACCTATGCTTCTTTTGGTTGGACATGGTAATTTAATAAATCAAACATCATAGTAACTTAAATAACATTAAAAGATAAAACAATCCCAAACCATAAATCTTACATTAAAGTAAACACACAAGGCTTTAGCCAATCATAATAATGAAGGTTACAACGATACAATCGAAACAATAGGAATTCATAATCTTATCACTAAAATAAATGAAACCGAGAGTACCTATCGTAGCGTATGATCCCTTCTTCAATCTTGATGCTCAAAAGGGTGAAGAACCCTTTAGAATGGCTGGGGAAACCCCCCTTCTCGGACTACTACTGATCTATATTGTGGTGTCTCAAATGTGTAACCAAAACTCTTCTTAAATAGGCTCAAAAGTTAGGTAAAATGGCCAGAAATGCATCAGATGCGCCGCATCTAAAGGTGATGCGCCGCATCCCTTTATTTTTAGTGGTTTCCAGCTCGTTTTAGGACCCAGAACTGTCGGTAGGACCTCAGATGCGCTGCATCTGAGTTAGATGCGCCGCATCTGGCTCAGATGCGCCGTATCTGGCACAGATGCGTCGCATTTAAAGCTGTCGGGACTATTTTGGCCTCAGATGTGCCGCATCTATAGAAGATGCACCGCATCTGGTACTGTTTATTGGTAATTTTCCAATATGATGTTGTAGAGCTCTGAGTTACGGACGTCTGGGCTCCGGATTCACCCTTTTTCGAGTTCGTATGACCGAGTTATGGCCAAAACGGTGCAGGTGCGCATAATCTTCTAAAATCAGCAATATTTTTCATAAATCTTCGCTTCAACACTTGCAATGGATTATACACACATTTTAACTTATTACAATACACAAGTACAACAATTACATACAAAATGATACAAAATCGGATCGAAATAACGACAACAAATATGTATAATTTTGGCGTTATCAAATCCCCACACTTAAACCTTGCTTGTCCTCAAGCAAGACTTACAAAAACTAAAATATATTACGATGAACACACACATTTCTGAAAACACACACGAATCACACTCACACTTTTATTTATTTCACAATGTAACACACGCACGCATTTTGAGTATACACACACATTTAGAGTACACACGCGAATTGAAATCACACCAAAGTCGAAAGGTGGTTTTAAAGTCCCACATTTCTTAAAAATTTGGATCCTTAGGGAAATTAGGACCTTTGCTAAAAACCTTTGATATTTTGAAAAATAGTCATGTTAGTTTTTACACTAACTAGTTTTCCGGTTTTAACCTCAAAGTTCGGTTGAGGGTAACTGAAAACCGAAGCCTCAGTCGGCGTTTAGCAAGCTACTCGCCCCCATGATTGAAGTATCATGGAACTTGAAACCGGATGTCCTAAAAATGGTTTTACACAATATAGTTCATAAAATAGCATAAGTTTTAGAAGAAACTATATCGTGTCCAAATATCATCGGTGAACCATGAGTTTGCACACCTCAATTTGTTATGGCATATGTATGTTGACCGCGGTCAACATAGATGCAGTTGATCTTTACGGAGATCATCCATGTGGGGATTAGATTCATTAGTCTTAAAATCTAATTTGCAATGTGCCCCCCATTGTACTAGACAGATCCATCTCATGGTTAGGATAAGTCTGACCACCAAAAACCATGTTTGATGCTGAGGTGAGGTGGATTTCCAGCCGATGATAGAGATGACTTTTCAAGATTTTTCATCAACCTACAGCTGTTCTGGACTACAACTTCTAACATAAGTTAGCAAGTGCGTCATTTTAGAAGACTTGACTTCCTTAATTCAATGAGTATTGGATTTGATTTCCGATTCAACAAAGTACTATAGAATCCTTGCGCGAAGTATGTGATATAGCGTGTTGATCATTTCCTTAGTTGGCTATTTCTTGAGTCTTTTATACAAAATAAATTCTTGCAAATGAATTTATAAAGTTAAAAATTTTCACATTTTAAACCATATTTTTTTTTTGTAAAACCCACATTTTAAGCCATTTTAAACCATGTTTTTGTAAAACCCGAAAGCATTTACTCCTTCCCCACACTTAAGATCATGTAATGCCCTCATTACATGAAATCAGAAAAATTGTAAATTCGAGAGGGCAAATAGTATGAAAGAGAGTTAATACTTTCTAGGCTTTAGGCCGAAGATCATGGGATGATGGCGCTGATTTGGCTGTCACGATAAGAACATCATCCATTCCTTAAACGCTATCACAAACCAATCATCATGCAAGTATTTTGCTGAACTTCATGCCAGTCTTTGAAAATTGCAGCACATAGCACAATACTCATTTTATATGGTGCATATTTATTAATGTGTTGTGCACCAAACTTTACCCCTTCTTTTAACACCTAATGGGGTCATTCTTCCCCACACTTATCGAACGACATGTAAAATCAGTGGAAAAAGTTCCACGAATAAGTAACGTGAGCCAGTCATTAACCCTTCGGGTGGTATACAATATATCATATAATTCCTTTTTCAAATTCTTGAAAAAGGAATACCTAACCCGAGAGTCAACACATGACTCTCTCCTAAGTGCGGCTTGCAGCAAAAATTTTATTCTTTCAGGTGGATCATGTCCAAACGGATCATCTTTTAATATATTCCAAGTGCTAACCTCATGAGGATATACAAATTCCACATGAGAAGGTGACTCCTTAAATGGTTCCACTATATTAGACTCCTCAACGTCGATGATCTTTGATGACTCCATTTCTTCGACCTTGGTAGTTAAAACATCATCATCATCACTATCCCATGAATACCAACCCATCGCCCGCAATTCCCCCTCATCAATTCCTGGATTAAGCATTGCAAATGTGGACATAACTGGGGTGGTAGGTGGTATAATAATGGTAGGCTCAACACTCTCCACCTCGGGTATCTGCGTATTACCCCTCGAATCAGCTAGTGAATTAGCCGAAAAAGTGTCCGGCTCCCTTTCTTCAATTTGCTGAAGTAGACAGCTCATGGTCCTCTGTAAGCGCTCAATGGATTCTTGTTGGCCCGCTAGTGTTTCTTGCAAATTTTGGCTCCGTTCAATCTCGTTTGTCATGAAGTCTAAAATTACATATTCTAAATTCGACTGACTCTCCTCTCCTTGTTGAATTTGAAAGTGTTGTTGAGATGAATCCCATGATGAGTTACCATTTTCATAATAATCCCATGGTTGGTCCATAGGGGCATAATGATACATAAGACTATCATCACACTCCTCGGGCATATAGTAACCTCCATAAGTCTCACAAACACCTCTTGGTTCAACCCTAGCTTCCCAAGAACCCATATACCAATCATTATTCATACCCATGAAAACCAATGATTCACCCGATTGTTGGACATCATACATGGCTTCCGAAATCATATAATCATACCCAGCCATATTATACCTGTAACCTAGCTGCAATCACACCACAAAAGAAAAACAAAACAAACAAAAACAAATATAAAGCAGATAAATTTCGTGAAAATAACTTCCCATGAAAGGATCGAATAACTAAAAGTCTATTAAAATCTTTTAAACAAAACCGCTCCCCGGTCATAATACGTAACCTTTAAAATGTAGACAATATGCTTAATAATTAACACATAATACAGGCAACTAAAACCCGATCATGCAGTAACTAGCAAGTAAATTGACCAGTTCGATCCACAGGGAGAAGTTTGTTTTAAGGACTTTAAACGATTAGTTATTCTAAAGAAAAAGGGGAGTTTTAATTGTAGAATTGTTAAGTAACAAACGGGAAATAAAATGAGATAAATAACAAGGATGAGAAGGCGGTGTTTACTTCAATGCTTGATAAATGATAAGGATTGTTCTTTTATACTTAAACCCGTTATTTTGTAGTTACAAGTAAATGGTTCATATCAATCTCACAATATCTATAAACCGAGAACTATAAACTTAGTATATTCACATAAACCTTGTCATTAGTTCTTCTTTACCTATGTTTAATCAATAAGACTCTTCCTTGGTTGAATTCACATAAAACCTAGTTTATTAAAATCACTCTAAATAAACTACACTATTGTAAAATCTAGTTACCATTCAATTACCATCCTACACTCACATGTAGATGTCTAAATCACTAGGTGTTGAAGTACTAGCCATGAACATTGATAAACTCACATAAACCAATTCATAACTTGTATAATTGAACTAGAGTAAATGGATACTTACAACAATGGATCTATGGAAGAACATAATTGATTTAGATTGATTAGATTAATTAGACCCAACCCGATTAAACTCACGTAAAACCTAAATTACAACAATCACTTGAGGTAAATTCATGACTATGTAGTTCTAGTACTTATTCAATTACCGATCTAAACATATAGCAAAGTCGTCAATTAAGTATATGTTTACCCGTCTAGATTACTAAAAGTATTGAAGCATAGATTGTGTTCCTAGTGTCACATGTAGTTAACAATCTATGTAATTGAAGGAAAGTACCAAACTAGCATACCTATGCTTCTTTTGGTTGGACATGGTAATTTAATAAATCAAACATCATAGTAACTTAAATAACATTAAAAGATAAAACAATCCCAAACCATAAATCTTACATTAAAGTAAACACACAAGGCTTTAGCCAATCATAATAATGAAGGTTACAACGATACAATCGAAACAATAGGAATTCATAATCTTATCACTAAAATAAATGAAACCGAGAGTACCTATCGTAGCGTATGATCCCTTCTTCAATCTTGATGCTCAAAAGGGTGAAGAACCCTTTAGAATGGCTGGGGAAACCCCCCTTCTTGGACTACTACTGATCTATATTGTGGTGTCTCAAATGTGTAACCAAAGCTCTTCTTAAATAGGCTCAAAAGTGAGGTAAAATGGCCAGAAATGCATCAGATGCACCGCATCTAAAGGTGATGCGCCGCATCCCTTTATTTTTAGTGGTTTCCAGCTCATTTTAGGACCCAAAACTGTCGGCAGGACCTCAGATGCGCAGCATCTGGCTCAGATGCGCCGTATCTGGCATAGATGCGCCGCATTTAAAGCTGTCGGGAC
Source organism: Rutidosis leptorrhynchoides (assembly GCF_046630445.1). Lineage (NCBI taxonomy): Eukaryota > Viridiplantae > Streptophyta > Magnoliopsida > Asterales > Asteraceae > Rutidosis > Rutidosis leptorrhynchoides. The sequence goes on from NC_092336.1 coordinate 484,612,569, forward strand.
TATTTTGGCCTCAGATGCGCCGCATCTATAGAAGATGCACCGCGTCTGGTACTTTTTATTGGTAATTTTCCAATATGATGTTGTAGAGCTCTGAGTTACGGACGTCTGGGCTCCGGATTCACCCTTTTTTGAGTTCGTATGACCGAGTTATGGCCAAAACGGTGCAGGTACGCATAATCTTCTAAAATCAGCAATATTTTTCATAAATCTTCGCTTCAACACTTGCAATGGATTATACACACATTTTAACTTATTACAATACACAAGTACAACAATTACATACAAAATGATACAAAATCGGATCGAAATAACGACAACAAATATGTATAATTTTGGCGTTATCAGTTTCATATTCCCAATGCTGTAACCTCATGACACCTTCAAACATAGTCAGAAAATCTTCTGGATCTGTTGTACCATCATAAACACCGATAGATGGAATTCCCAAATTTCTTGGTAATGGATATTCTGCAATTCGAGGGATAAAACACTGTGTTGACTCTGCCATTGCTGGTGGTTTGATAGCTTCATCTCCAGTAATCAAAGTAAACAAATTATCCACAGCTATTGCTCGGATGGTTGGTTGTGCTAATTTTTGCTTAAATCGTGATGGCGCTGTTTTCGTCAAAATTCCATCCAGTAACTTGCTTGCCATTTCTTCAGTCATAAAGAACTGTTCACCTTCTTCTTCAAAATTCCAATCATGGTCCAAAAAACCCTCATCGCTGTGTTGATTCTCCGAATCATCAACTAAGGCATTCAGCTGATTGAATAGCTTGAACAATTGTGATTTGGAAATTGACTTTCCCTTGCCTTGATGTTTAGAGTTCACATCAGAAGTCTTCTTGAAAGAAACATTATGTGTTCCTCGCCTGGCTTTCCACATTCCTGCACTGGAACCTCCCATCAATGGTTTTCTCAATCGTGGTATGGTTTCATGAACTTGATAATCTGCTGTGTCAGTGTGCAAATGATCTTCTTTTTCAACGGAAGTCTCTTCAAGAGTTAATTGATCAACTGGTATATTTTCAATGAGGTTTTCATCGACTGGTTCAAGTGTTGTTTTTGATGAGGTTGTTTCAGTTGCCTTCGTGCTCTTGGTGGTTTTGGTGGTCTTTGAGACGGGTGGCGCCATCTGTTAGTACGATTTTCCGTATAGCGGCTGTAAGGTACTAGTACAGAAAATTAGCTGCTCAGCGTGTGGTGTATACTGTTGATTGTTGTTTGCCCTTGAGAAATAATCTCTGCTGACCCGGAACACAGATGTAAGATCTGTGGGGTGGCCTCAATCAATCTGCGGATCAATCTGTAATGATCCGTCTAGCGTACTGCTGCTAAGCGGCTAATGTTGTTTTTAGAGTGAGAAAGAACTGTGTGAGAGAGTGTGTACTTCTCTCTGACTGAAGTTCAGATCAGAATGATGTGAAATGTGGTGACCCAGGGGGTCTATTTATAGGCGTAGAATGTCCGAAATTCACGGGATACACGTGTCAATCACTGAATGGTTCTGTTACGTGAAGTATCCTGAATGTCGGTGGCGTGTGCTGACGTGACTGCGTGCCGTTCACGCGCTGAGTAAAAGGGCTTATGCATAGAAACTGCCTGCAGGGCTTACGCTTGACGCTGGGCGGCCTGATAAACGCTGGGCGGCAAATGCTGAAAACTGCCAAATTTCATTATGTCTTGTGCTCTTTGATCGAATTTTTTGTATGAAACTGATGTTTTTATGCATGTATCTCCTAGGATACACCATTATCTTTTATTCTCGGATAGGGGAAAGATTGTCTACATCTCACCTCCCCCATACACCACTCATGTGGTATTGGGTTTTGTTGTTGTTGTTGTTGTTGTTTAGTGTTTTTGAGGCCGTGCATTTGTTAACTTGAGGCTCATTTTTTATGTGGGTTAGACTACTACGAGAGTCTTTCACGTAACGTTAGGTATTCACAGAATTAAAAACGCGTTGTTGTGGGTGTGTTTGGATACACGTGGTTAGTGCCTAGTATACCTAATGATCTGCGCGTTTTTAACGCCAGGAAGATGGCGTAAAAAGGAGAAACAGAACCATCGATATGATGTAGTTAGTTTGGGGTGTTTATTATACATGTATGTAATATGTATGAAACATAGCCCGAAACATTTAGTTTTTATAAGACGTTCGTCTCGCGTATAGTTAGTTACGTTGTGTTCGTAAAATTATTTCGAGTTGAACGGTGATGTCGGAAGAATTTAACGGGAGGCGAGCGAGAAGATATGTCCCGCTAAAAATTTGGGTGGATTTTGTTTTATTTTTTAATAAAAAAAATGATTTTACGTTTACAACCCCTGATTTGAGGGTTGGATTTTATTTTTTGTTGAAGTTTAGGGGGTGTTTTGGTTTTTTTTGCCTGTTGTCGGGACTAGTTTTGTTCGGTGGTTGAAATCAAACGACATAAAAGGCCATGCCTTTTAGTAGTGTAGGGATTAATTCATCTTTGTATTTTTTTTAATGCTTATTTCATTTTTAAATTATTTTTGGGGTGGTTGTTATATTTGTTAGGAATTATGGACCGAGACCGGTGATTTAAACCAATCACCAAACTCACGAACGATAAACGATAAAATAAAGCATAACGATAAATGTAAACGACACGAGATTTAACGTGGTTATATCTCAACTCCAAAACATGGAGAATGGTTTACTTCACGGGTGCAAACCAGATATTCTTCACTATAATTTTCGTGCACACATGTTAGGGTTACAATAAGATGCTTAAATAGGCAAAACTCAACAAGGAAATAGCTTTGGGAACAAGAAAACACGTTTTTGAAAACTTCCTCGTCAAGCACTAGCCGCGCCGCGCCTCCAAGGCAAAAACCAAAACAGTTGTTTTCATCAACTTGACCCCTGTTCACATCCTTGTTTAACTCGCTTCGCACTCTAACAATATTAATAAAAAACAACTTTGATGGAGGTTCTATATATTTGGACAAGTCTAAGAGACAGTGGCGATTATAGAACGAGAATTCAATGAGGTCCCGAATTATTTTTTCAGTACTAATTATATTTGAATACTATTTTACTGGTTGTTTACCATCAAAAAACTAAAAATTCGAAAAATATATAGTATCCGAGTAGTAAAATTTAGTCGTGTTCTAAACATCTTAAAAGAAAAACTATAAACTAGCGGTGTCGCGTGACTCGCCATAACATAGGGTGGCAACTGCTAAGAGGGATAACTGGTCTCAGCAATGCAAAACACATGATAATTTAGCGAAACAAGATGGAATTTATGAAATCCAATTTATATACTCTTTGTCGTTAGCGCAAAAAACCTAACTGTATAAAGAATTTACATATTAACTAACAAACAAAAAATATGAATAGTATTAGAGGCATTTTCGACTTTTCACCTTTTTTTTTTACTTTAACTAAATTCCATTTTACCAACAAAGGCCCCCACATTTTTTTTGAATAGTATCAGAGGCATTTTCGACTTTTCACCTTTTTTTTACTTTAACTAAATTCCATTTTACCAACAAAGGCCCCCACATTTTTTTTGAAAAATTCAAATCGACCCCCCAAACAGGGGGGTAAAGTGTCAAATAACCATTTTCATAAAAAATCTTAAATAAACTCTATCCAAATATTCAACGGGTCATATATTCTCGCTCGCAACGAGTTAAATTTTTCCGACACCATCGTTAAACTCGAAATAATTTTAGGAACACAATGTCACTAGCTATACGCAAAACGGACGCTTTTTAAAAAACGCTAAATACCTCAAATAGACAAAAGTTATGAATAGTACCATGGGCATTTTCGACTTTTCACCTTTTTTTTATTTTTATTTTAACTAAATTTCATTTTATCAACAAAGGTCCCCACATTTTTTTTGAAAAATTCAAATCGACCCCCCAAACAGGGGGGTAAAGTGTCAAATAACCATTTTTATAAAAAAATCTTAAATAAACTCTACCCAAATATTCAACGGGTCATATCTTCTCGCTCGCAACGAGTTAAATTTTTCCGACACCATCGTTAAACTCGAAATAATTTTAGGAACACAATGTCACTAGCTATACGCAAAACGGACGCTTTTTAAAAAACGCTAAATATTTGGGGTACTTTTCATACACGTTGATTTTGCGTTAGATTTTTAAAAGTCGACAATTCTATAGCGAAACGCGGAGATGCACATATATTGTTAATTTAAAATCACATTTAAATCTCTCACGGGTTATACCTTTTAGTTCGACTCGAGTTGCGCTTCAACGACATCATCGTTAGCCACAAAATAATTTTACTAAACGCAATAAAATATATTAAAAATCGAACCCCCAGCGCGAAGCAAGGGTTCAATAACTAGTCAACACTTATAAGCAGTGTTGTAAAAGTCGGCCGACTTGGCCGACGCGTCGGCCGATGCGTCGTTTTTTTGGGTTCTCCGTCCCGTTTTTTTTAAAAACGACTCAAAAGATGGTCAAAGCTAAAAGTTCAGTCAAAGACGGTCAAAGTTGGTCAAAAACGGTCAAAATCATTCAAATTTTTGTCAAGATGTGATATGTTTTAAAATTAGGGTACATTTTCATTTTTTGGGCCGCTCTTTTCTCTGTGTCCTTACTGATTATGTACTCGGTAACATTAATTAAGTTTGAAGTTTGATTGTATTTAATTTCAAATTCTTATTTAAGAAAGTTATGGTACAGAATCAACTATTTTATACATATATAAATATATATTTAAGAAATTATCAATAAAGTCAACGTTGATCAACGACCGATGCGTCCCCGATGCGTCCCCGACTCGGCCGACGCGTCCTTTTTAGGTCTCGACCGATGCGTCCCCGACTCGCGACTTTTACAACCTTGCTTATAAGTAAATATAAGTAATGAGTTGATATTGCCAAACGGTAACATGTAAAAAATCTCTCATTTTCCTACATTTATTCGTTTGCTTCTTCGTTAATGTCATTTCTAAACTTAATAATAAAATATGGAGTTTTCTTATACATTGGAAATGTTATAGATTTGTGTATCGTTGGTATACCTAAGTTTATCGACTATTCAAACAACCATTATTGTTGATGTGTTTATATTTCTGTTTGCAACATGAACATAAGCATCTCGAATCCTAAAATGTTATAGATTTGTGTATCGTTTGGTATACCCAAATTAAGAAACTTGGTCAAAGATAAAATTTGATTTGATACAAACTTGTCCAATTCTAACTCTTCATCAAAACATCTTGAAAGCTTTTACAAGCTTTTCAAATGTTAATATTAGGAAATTTAAGAAACTAAGTAAGCCCAACATTCAAGGTTAATTCTGGGCCCATGAGCCTGGAGGTATTTTTCAAAACAGGTCATAAACTAGAAAAAGGAGCCCGCGCGATGCTGCGGGGCTTTTGACTTGCGTATTCATAGTTAACGGAGCGTATTATAGGTGTGTATATGTATTGAATATAGTCCGAAGTATTGATCGGTTTTTTAAGTGTCCGTTTCGCGTATAGTTAGTCCCGTTGTGTTCGTAAGATTTTTTTGAGTTAAATGGTGGGCGCGAAAAAATTTAACTCGCACCGAGCGAGAAGATAGGGCCCGTTAAAAATTCGGGTGAAAGTAATTTTATTATATTGTATTTTTACACTTTTTACCTTGGAAAATTGTAAATTTGAGGGGTCGTTGTGTAAATTGAGACAAAGATGAGGGGTTGATTACAGTGTGAACGAAAACTCGAAACTACAACTCGAAACAATTGAAACCACCAAAAACTCGGTGACTGTTGGTATGTAGGTGTAAAATGTAAAATGTAATGTAATAGACTGGTGAAGAGAAGAACCAATTTCTTTTTTCTAGAGGCATCCAGAATTACCAAAACAACAGAAATAAAAAAAAATATATCCAGAAAGATCACATGATCTAGCCCCACTTCTTTTCACTTCTAGAGATTTCCAAACCTACCCTAAACTTATCTATATATTCATTTCAAATCCCTGTACCTATTCATCAAAAACATCAAAGTGTATTGTGTGTGTATACCATTAGAATAGAAGCAAAACATGGCTCAAAGTCAGATGACACTTCCACTGTTCTCTCAAAAAATCATCACTCCAAAATCAACCCCTTCTATGATCCCAAATACCCATAAAAAGAGCCCTAAGTTTACTATCATCAAAGCAGGATCAGGAAATGGGGATCATTTACAAAGAGCAAGTATTAATAATCCACAACAAAAACAACCCATCAAGAGAAGGCTCACCCAGTCACCACCAATTGGTCAGTTTCAGTTAAAGATATAACCTTTTATAGTTTTTTTTTTTTTTTTAAAAGCTTTACTTGTATGGGCCTGTATAATTCTTTAAAATAAGCTTAAAAAACCAATCAAGTTTCAGTCTTTAAGTGTAATGTGCATGGTTAATTTACTCAAGATTCAAATTTGTGAACTTCCCTATTGGATATTTGATATGGGTATGTATGATTATTCAATATAAGCTCAATAAACCAATCAAGATTCAATTTTTAGGGGTGCACTCAATTAGTAATCTTCAATTTAAGGTTCAAAAGTTGATCATTTTGTTGAAATTGTTGAATGAATGAATATCTATAATAATTCCTCCATATGAAATCAAAAAACCAATAAAGCTTCAATCTTTTTTGTCTACAGGGTTATGGGACAGATTTCCAACAGCAAGAACAGTACAGCAAATGATGGACACAATGGAAAGACTAATGGAGGAGCCACCAGCATACGGTAGCGTTAACGGTGGCATGTGGGGACCACAAGGAGAGAGTACAAGTAGTTACAGCAGGGGAAGAACACCATGGGAGATCAAAGAAGGTGAACAAGACTATAAATTGAGGTTTGATATGCCTGGAATGACTAAAGAAGATGTGAAAATTTATGTGGAAGAAAAAATGTTGGTTTTAAAAGCAGAAAAAATCAAGAAAGAAGGTAATGATGAAAGTAATAATGAAGGAGAATGGAGTGCAAAGAGTTATGGAAAGTATAGTTTTAGGATTGCATTGCCTGAAAATATACAGTTTGAGAAGATTAAGGCTGAAGTTAGAGATGGAGTTTTGTATGTCACAATACCTAAAGCTCCCGTTACTTCAAAGATTTTAGACATCAATGTAGAATGAATTAAGCATTGATTTCAGTTTTTAAGATTTGTATAGTTGTTTTAAGCGTATATAAGAGCATGAGACCGGTCAATGCTCCCTTCTTTTCGTTTAAGTGTAAGAACTTAAAGATTCAACAGAAAAATATCAAACTAACATCAGATTGTACAATCAAACAATCTGAACACAATGATTCTTAGCAATCTCTCAATCTGAAAACAATACACAATCCTTCAATACTCACAAACTAACAAGATTGAACAATATGTTTAATCTAAGATTACAGCCGAAATTGAAAACGTGAACAAGATGAATGTGAGAAAATCCTTGATCGAATAATATGAGAGAGCAGAATAATGAGAATGATAAAAGTGATAAATAAATTAGGTATTTATATAAATTAGTCTTGGGCTGAAACATAATTTTGGGCTGGTACGCTTTATCTTACACCTTGTGCTCCAAGCTAAAATATGCCTACGCTCCATCTTACACCTTGTGCTCTAAGCTAAAATATGCCCACTTTTCAACTTTCTTTTAAGAATAAAGGAACGCAAGCAATCACAGCTACAATTGTGAATTTACCTATAAAATATTAACACAATAATTAAAAGAAGCAAGATATGTTTCATGCTAGATTATCATTTTAACATTTCTCCTTAATCTAGGCATGAAACATATTAACAAGACAAAGTTTTTCACAAAGAAAATTATGTTGATTAATTCCTAACCCTTTTGTAAATATGAATCAATTTGAACAATATCAATAACACCAGAAGTACATTTATTCCTTACAAGATGTAAGTCAATTTTAAAATGTTTTGATCTTTTATGAAAAACAGGGTTAGCTGCAAGTAAAATTGCAGATCTGTTATCACAATGAACAAGAACATGTAAAAGATTTGTATAATTAAGGCTCTGTATTCAAATTCTGTAGAAGATCTGGATACAGCAGTGTTTTTTGCTTTTCCAAGGAAACAAGGGAACCACAAAAGAAAATAGCATAACATGTTACAGATTTTCTAGTAGTTAAATACTTACCCTAATCTGCATCTACAAATGCGGTTAAAGAGATATTGTCAGCCTTTTTAAAAAAAAACACCTTTACCACGAGATCTTTTCAAGTATCTTAGTAACCTTAAAGCAATATTTAAATGAGATTGTAGAGGAAAATGCATAAACTGACTAAGACATTGTACAGAAAAGGCAATATCAGGTCTGATCATAGTCAAATAAATCAATTTACCAATTAGTTGTTGATATTTAGTAATATTTATCAATGGAGGATCATTATCTGTAGGTTCAGATACAATGGTAACATTTGTTTCTAAAGGTGCTCCAACATGTTTACATTCAGTCAAACCAAATTCATCAAGCAACTTCAATATCAAGAAAATATTTTAATTCTCCTAAGTCCTTAATAAGAAATTTGGATTTTAAAAAAGATTTAAACTTAGAAATTTCAGACTCATTATTACCAGTAATAATAATATCATCAACATAAACCAGCAAAGCAAGAAACAAAGAATCAGAACACTTAACAAATAATGAATAATCATTTAGACTTTGAATAAAACCATTTTCTTTTAAAACTAAAGTTAACTTTTCATTCCATTGTCTAGGTGCTTGTTTAAGATCATATAAAGATTTTACAAGTTTACATACTCTAGTCTCAGTAGGAGAAAAATAACCTTGAGGTAACTCCAGTTGATACAAATTCCAATTATTCTGAATAGCAACAGTAAGCAAGCATTTTACAGTAACCATTTTAGTAACAGGAGAGTAGGTTTTCTCATAGTCAATTCCCTCCCTTTGACTATAACTCTTAGCAACAAGTCTTGCTTTATATCTTTCTATCTCACCACTAGACTTATATTTAATCTTATATATCTATCTGCAGCCAATGGGCTTTCTACCCTCAGGTAAATCAGTTAATATTCATGTATTATTTCTATATAAAGCTTCCATTTCATCAGTCATGGTTGTTATCCAATTAGGGTCAGTAACAGCTTGTTGATAATTTTTACGTTCAATAGACTTATTTAACACAGAAGCAAACACATAATTATCATGACTTAGTTTAGAAAAGTTAACAACTCTTTCTAAACCATACTTAACTTTACCTTCAACAATATAATCATCAAACTTCCTAGGTAACACAGACACCCTTTCAGATTTTCTTTGATTAACTGGCTCATTTACACTTTCAGAAGTAGTTTGATTAAAAAGATTACCCTCAGGGAGTTCATTCTCATGAAAATTATCATCAACTGAGTCACCAAGGTTACCATCACTCTCTGGTAATAAACTACCAGTAGGTGTTGCAACCTGGCAATCTACATCTGACATTGCTCAACCTTCATCATTGGGATTTTTATTTACCTTGGCATCTTTTTCAGAAAACAAATCAAAAAAGTTTAAATTGTTTAGAGAAGAATCATTTAACTCATTTTCTTTTGATGAAACAAGTTTAAAAGGAAATACATTTTCAAAAAATTTAACATCTCTAGAATAAAAAATCAATTTTCTTTCTAAACTTCAAAGCTTGAAACCTTTTTTTGAATTAGAATACCCAATAAAAACAGCTTTTTCAGATTTAGGATGAAACTTATCAAAATCATTTAAAACTTTAAAAAAAAACAAGACAACCAAAGCTTTTTAAGTGGGAGAGATTAGGTTCAAAACCATGAACCAGTTCAAAAGGAGTTTTGCCAGCTAGAATCTTGGAGGGTGTCCTGTTAATCAAATAAGTAGCAGTTAACACACATTCAGGCCACATAGTAAGAGGAATTTCCCCCTGAAACATAAGGGATCTAGCAACATTAAGAAGGTGTCTATGTTTCCTCTCTACTACCTCATTTTGTTGAGGAGTATAAGGAATAGTGGTCTGATGAATCATACCCATGGACTGAACAAAAGAATCAATTTGATTATTACAAAATTCAGTTCCATTGTCTGTTCTAATTATTTTGATTCTTTTATTAAATTGATTTTGTATTAAGTAAAATAAATTTGAAAATTTTTCAAAAATTTCAGTTTTACTTTTCAACATATATACCCAAACAGCCCTAGTATAATCATTCACAATGGTCAAAAAATACCTAAACCCTTCTTTGCTAGTAACCCTATAAGGTCCCCACAAGTTCAAATGCATTAAATCACCAAGTTGTGTAGACTTATGTTCACTCAATTGAAAAGCATCTCTAGTTTGTTTAGCTTTTAAACAAATCTCACAAGGAAAATCAAAATCTTTATCATTAATTTTAAGTTTATTTTTAAGAACATGCATAACAGGACTTGAAGGATGACCTAGTCTGCAATGCCAAAGTGTAGCAGACTCAAAACAAAAACTATTACAGTTAAAATATCACCTTGATATTTATTAAACACATACAATCCCCTAATATTACTACCAGTCATCAGGGTGTTTCTTGATATCAAATCCTGTATGTAACATTTATGCTTATCAAAATCAATGAACAAACCACTATCTGCAGCTAATTTACTAACAGATAACAAAGATACATAATATCCAGGAACAACCAACACATCATATAAAACAATTTTATATGTAAGTTGTAAATTTCCTATTTTATTTACTCTAGCTTCTGTACCATTAGGATGAGAAACTTTAAGATTAAAATCAGAAATATCAACCACATTAAAAAGACTATTTTCAGACACAGTCATGTGTTGATTCGCTCCTGAATCTATAATCCATCCCAGATTATCATTAACATGTGAATTATAGTTAAAAAAAAGGTTTGAAAATTATCATTAAAGAATGTATTCATATTAAAAACACTACCTTCCATATTAGAACAAGCATTAGATGACTGCACAGATGACTCATTCAACAAATTCAGAAGCTTAGCCATTTGATCATTGGTTAAAGAAAGAGGACTAGAAGTAGAAGTGGAAGGCATATCACTAACAGAAGAAGCATTATTAGTAGTTACAACATTATTACTACTAATTGATCTGTTATTATTATTCTGAGGTGTCCTTTTATAACCAGATGGATAACCAATAATCTCAAAACACATATCAATAGTATGACCAATCTTATTACACTTATTACATTTAAGTTTAGGATTAGGACCTTTCTTAAACTTATTATAAGATTGAGTTGATCCAGTATTTCCTGAATTGTTGCTTTTAAAATGAGACAGAAAAGCAGAATTTTGACTTTTATTGGATGAATGATTAGAGGAAATTTTTCTATGAGATTCTTCCCTATATATAACTGCAAAAGTAGTTTTAACATTAGGAATTGGATCTCTTAGAAGAATATTGCTTCTAATCTGCATAAAATCATCATCCAATCCCATAAGAAATTGATTTAATCTCAAAATTTTAGTATGCTCTTTTGATTCATTAGAAGCAGCACAAGTACAAGCAGGAATTTTGACCATCTCATCATACTGTTTCCAAAGAGTATTAAGATTGTGATAATAATCAGAAATTGGAACACCATTTTGTTTTAAAGAATTTATTTTAATGTGTAAATTAAAAATATTGGATCCATCAACCTTATCATAAGTTTCTTGCAATTCATTCCAAACAACAGAAGCTACAGTAGAAAAAATTTGACCACAATATAACTCTACAGATATTGACCTAAGTATCCAAGACAAAACAACAGAATTACACCTATCCTATTGACTAGCAAGCACAGGATTATCATTATTCTTAACACAAGTAGCATCAATAAACCCTACTTTATTTTTAGTAGATAAATCAAGTTTCATAGATCTACTCCATTTAATGATCCGTCCTAATCCATCTGGACGAATACATTACATTTGGTTACATCGCGAGGTACTTGACCTCTATATGATACATTTTATAAACATTGCATTCGTTTTTAAAAGACAAACTTTCATTTCATCGAAAGTTGACGGCATGCATACCATTTCATAATATATCCAACTATAATTGACTTAATAATATTCTTGATGAACTCGACGACTCGAATGCAACGTCTTTTTGAAATATGCCATGAATGACTCCAAGTAATATCTTTAAAATGAGCAAATGCACAGCGGAAGATTTCTTTCATACCTGAGAATAAACATGCTTTCAAGTGTCAACCAAAAGGTTAGTGAGTTCATAAGTTTATCATAAACAATAAAATTCATCATTTTGATAGACCACAAGATTTAAATGCTGCATGGTACAAATAGGCCTGAATCCTATATCCACCTGTAATGTACATGCGATATCTTTTAAATACAGTACACCTTTCTCGTGTACGAAATTCTTTTTCATAAATCTTAGTAACCGTACACATATCTCGTGTACAAAATATAATACACATAACCTGTGTATAAAAATCATTCTCTCGATACATAATATTCACATCAATTGGTGGCAATTATCATGTCCACATAATTCAATGGTGGCAATTATCATATCCACATAATTCAATGGTGGTAATTATCATGTCGACATAATTCAATGGTGGCAATTATCATGTCCACATAATTCAATGGTGGCAATTATCATGTCCACATAATTCAATAATAATTCGCAGAACTTCTGTCTGCATAATAATTCATTCGAGGAATGTTTTGCTTGTGTCTATCTCGTCAAACATTTATAAAAGCATTTCATGTATTCGCAGTTCAAAATATATTTCAAAAGCATTTAATAAAGCAGTTGTAAAAACAGCGCATGTATTCTCAGTCCCAAAAATGTAAAGAGTAAAAGGGAGCAAATGAACTCACTATACGACATTTTGTAGTAAAAATATGCATACGACGATACTGAACAATGCAGGGTTGGCCTCGGATTCACGAACCTATATCATTCGTATATATATTAAAACGTATAATCGTAATTGAACAAATATTATTATTAGTGATAATTTTTATATAAATAACTTATATATTTTATTATATATTCATTTTATATATTTTAAATAAAGTAGTTATATATTTAAGTTATGGTTATTATATTTATTTTTATATACATAATCTTTTGTTTACAAAATAATAGTTATAGTAATGCTAGAGTAATATTAATGATAATAATAAAAATGATAATAATTATAATACTTAATATTACTAATTAAGATAATAATGTTAATAATTCTATTAATGATAATAATAATGATATTAATAATTATAATTATAAAAATATTAATCTTACTGTTAATGATAGCTATGATACTGATTTTAGTAATTACATAATTATAATACCCGTGATAATACAAATAATAATACTTATGTTAATATTACCAATCCTGTTATTTATAAAAAGATACTAATACTAATATTTACGAAAATAATAATTTGTATTATTTTCATACTGATAATAATAATAAACCTATCCATGATAATAATATTATAATAATATCATAATTAATATTTATAATAATAATAATAGATATAATACTTATAATTATAATAACAACAGTTATGATACTTATAATTATAATAATTATAATACTAATTCTATCAATAATAATAATCATAATGATAACAATAATAATTATACTTATAATAATAATAACAATAATAATAATCATAACAGCCTAATGGACTCTTGATTCCCTGCAACTGTTACGGGTTCAACAAGGAAAAATAAAAAAAAAGAACCCGTGTTTTATCTCCACCATTCATCGTCGTATATTTGTCAATCATCTCGTTTAATATCATTACTATAACCTCACCATTACATCGTCTTCACTGTACATCATAACAGAAAATATACGGCTGCAATAGTTGACGATGGTGGTTTTCTAGTTGACGGGAACAGTAACAAAACCAGTTGGGAAAAAAAATAGCTGCAGTGCAGTAGCAGTTGCAATAAAAACTTCATAGCAGCAGTCGTAATTATAACAGTGACGTGATGATTAGTGTTAGGGTGGCTGTCGTGGTTTGATTTAACAGAAAAACAGGAATTGAACGTGTACTGTAGAAGTAACAGTTCTGGGTTTCGAAAAAAATATATATATATCAATAGTTAAGGTTGGGATTTTCCATTGTAACACGAAGCTGTAGCAGCAGGAAATAGTGCAGTTGATGGTGTCGGTTTATGGTTTGTTTCAAACAGAAATACATCAAAACATAATTGTAAATAGTAACCGTAGTAACTTGAATCAAAGTGGTGGTTCATGGTGTAAAATGGGTTAGTGTTGCACTTGAACGCAAATAGAATAGCAGCAGGAAATAAATCGTAATATGCAAGCAGTGTTTTGGGTTTGTTGTGGTCTTCGGTTAAAAAAAATAGTTAAAAGGAAATCGAATATCAACTTTGAAGGTGGGTTGTTCGAAGGTGATCAAAATAAGTGGTGGTGTCGATGGTGGGTTAGTTATAACCGAAACTAATAGAAGCTAGTGGTGATAAAGTGGTAGTTTCCGAACGGTTTTCATGGTGGTTTGTCGTGAGGTGGTGGTGGCTCACGGTTTAAAGGATGTGAAGTGGGTTTGAGATGGTTATGAACCAAACAACAAGTGGGTGTTGATGGTTTCGTTCAAGTTGCTTGAGTGGTGTTACGGGTGTGGTGATGGCGTTCGACTATGGTGGCCGGTGGAAGGTGGTGAAGAAGGTGGTTGATTAAAGTAGTGGCGAGTGGTTCGATGGAGATGGTAGCCGATGGTGGGTGTTGGGGTGATGGAGAAGAAGGTGAGTGTTTATCATTTACTAGTCATACATAACTATATGTATATGTATATTTATACTATAATGCAGAGAAGAGTTGTAGGTGATTAATGTGGTTGATGGTTATGGACATGAAGAAATGAAACAACATTAAATGGGTTTGTTTGATCAATGAAAAGACTAGAAACAGAAATTAGATTATGGTGTTTGGTGAGAGTGTAAGTGTGTGCATTATATGTATATATAATAATATATATGACTCTTGAATGCGATGTAGAAAGAAAAAAAACAAACACAGTAATCTAAATGATTTTCAATATTTAAACAGTTTAGCCATCAGTGTCTTCTTATACCGACTTAAATTACGGATGTGATACATTGATTCGTTGTAAATCAGTGGCGGATAAAAATATTCAGAAAAATCTCATATTTTTAAATTAACTGTCTTTATTTATTTAGGTCATTATGGTATAAAATTTAGTCATTAATTTAATAAATAAAAAGTACATCAACTGTCCCTCTCATTTATGAGTAAAAGTGTTCAAACTGAACAAATAGTTCCTAAATGCATTTTTAATAAGTCTAAAGTTTATAGAACTCATTTTCGTATCACCGTTTATTTTAAAATTATATATGTTTGAATTTAAACTTCTCTAATTAATATTTGAATGATAAACTAAAGTTACAATCATTTAATAATTACAATTAATATATAATATATATATTTATAGATTCATTTTAGTAACCATTTAATCATATTATATATTATTTTACATTTTCATTTATATCAATAATTTCATACAAAAGATTAATAACCTTTCAAGTTACTATATAAATTTATTTATTTATATGTATATATATTTATATATATATATACATATCTATTTACAATTAATTGTTCGTGAATCGTCGAGATCAGTCGAAGGTCAATTGAATATATGAAACAGTTCAAACTTTTGGAGACTCAACCTTACAGACTTTGCTTATCGTGTCGAAACCATATAAGATTAAGTTTAAATTTGGTCGGAAATTCCCGGGTCGTCACAGTACCTACCCTTTAAAGAAATTTTGTCCCGAAATTTGAGTGTGGTCGTCATAGCTAACAATAAAATTATTTTTATGACGAATATGAGTTGGTAGATAGGCTTTTATCATCATTGTGTAATATGGATAAAACAATTCGATTATTCGAAGAGTATGAATGGAGCTATCATTGAATAGTGAAATTAGAAAGACAAGTTTCATCATAACCTTTGACTAGTTATGGTTGAATTCTGGAATTCAAGGGATATAAAGAAAATCTTCGAAATCTAAAAGATTTGATTCTTCGACGAATAAGGAAATTAAAATCTCTATAAATAAATACGGTGATCTGCCTCGATTACTCTGTCTGATATTTTCATTATAAATTAAACCTTTTTCCGTTCCATTATTCTCACCATTCCTATACTTTCTTTCTTAGTTCATACATCCAAAAGATTGTGAAAATGCTTAATCCATTTCTAATCCTTGATATTTTTCTAATTATCATTTATGTCATCCCTCTTTTCAATCTTTCCACCAGAAAAATCTGTTTACTTCTATTATTACCTTAGGGTGATACTATTCTTAATTCTACCGTGTCCTTATGTTGCTATTCATATTAATATCCATGGTTTGTAACCTCTGTGTTGTTATTGGGCTTTATATTTTCTCTTATATTTTTGGATCTCTTTACCTTTTTATTATCCTCTCGACCTCTAGTAAAGCGAGCTACGGTCCATAATTCGTAAGTACGGAGTTTTCGAATGAACTTAATGTTCTAACCAAGAAAGAATGTAATCGTACGATTTGATTTGTCAAATTATCAGAATCATTGAGAATAGAACTATCAAGAATATACTTTCTTGATATGTTCAGAAGTTAATCAGAATGAAAGAGTTATGTAACATGACACATGATGACGTTATGATCTGTGAATCATCATGTCCCATTAGAACTCAGCATGACTTACTGTAATATAATCACGTTGATCAAGTGTCATTATATTATACTAACTCATGCATCAGTTCTCAACACTACTTCAAAACATTCGTATTTTAAACTCGAAAGTTTACAGAATATAGAAACTAACAGTTTCTTATATGATATAACACTGATAGCGCAGAGAGGTAATTAATATCGGACAAGAATATTTATGAAGATATCTTCAGAAATATTGAGGATATTAATAAAGAAAGGTACGATGATATCTTAGGATTTCAGAATCAAATTGTGATGAAGAAATTCATTCACCATGATTTTGGGTGGTTAAGGAGTAAGGTATTCGCTAAAGATTTCATCAGAAACAGAATCATCTACATTCTTTATGTACAAGTTTAGTCCTTGTAATTTGTTCAGAGTCTCCTTCATGGTTTGCTCAATCCGGTTTCCAGTTTCAAACTTTTTCTGAGTTTTGCTAACATACAATTCTTTATCATCAACTTTTGGCTGTTGAGGTCGTTTACAGTTTTTGTTGCTTCATTCAACTTTTCAAATTCAGAGCATTAACTCGCAGACTGTGTGCTTTTCAGAATTTCCAAATGAAAGATCATAATTCTAAGAGATAAATGTTATACATATAACTCTTGATGTAGATATGTTGTGAGTTTTCAAAGTACTGATTACTGATTCCCGGTAATTGGTATGGCAGTTCTCGTTACAAGATACGGATGAGTATAGGATAGGGTTTCGATAAATATAATGATTTTTAGGAAGTCAAAGATCAACGAAGTTATTGGTAAGTTTACCGTTAATGTGGTAGAATATAAGCGGTTCTCCGGTAATGTTGATGAAAGGCAAATTTATATATCAAGGTTATAATAGAGTTTATTCGGACGAAAGTTCGATGTTGATTTACTGGAGCTGTGACAAAATTTACTATTCTGAAAAGAATTTACATTGTTATTTTCGGAAATAACAATGTCAAAGGAGCTAGCACAAATATGTGTTAAACGTTTACTCAGATTCCGAGTGTTTTCAGGTGCATAACTATATGCATAAATCTTTTCTTCTGTGAATGAAGTGCAGTTGGTTCATTCTCTTTCTTGAGGTGTTTTCAAGAATCATGAAAGGTTTGAACGCAGGTCGTAATCGTCAAGATACAATTGAGGTTTAAGATGAAATCAAGTGGCAAACTTGAAGAATTGTTTAGTTTCATATGTTATAATCAGTATTTTAATTCATTTTAATTGTCCAATATTGGCAGTCCACAGTCGATAGTCCACAGTTAACAGTCCAATAATTCATACATAGTTTAATATATAATATTCGAATTAATTAATTCATATCGTGACCCATGTACATGTCTCAGACTCGATCACAACTCAAAGTATATACATTATTTGAGAATCAACCTCAACCCTGTATAGAGAACTCGATCATTACTGCATATAGAGTGTCTATGGTGATTCTAAATAATATATATAGATGTGTCGATATGATATGTCAAAACCTTGTATACGTGTCCCGATATTTAAAGTGCGTAAAAATAAATAACAGAAATTTAAATGACGATAAATAAAGTGCGTAAAGTAAATAACAGAAATTAAATGACGATAAATAAAATTGCGAGAATATAAATTGCGATAATTAAATTGCGATAATATAAAATGTAATCAGTTAGCTAGGAACAGTTAGTGTGGATTCTTAGCAAAATTTTGCATAGTTAATTTGTTTGTTTCTAACAATTTTTATTTTGTCCAATGTTTTCTTCATTATGCCACTTGTCGAATTCTGATAGGTCAAAATCCAAATATGAAATTGAATGAAAATGGTTATTCTGTGGTGAACGAATACGTGTATCTGTGATTGTAAGTAGGATAGTAAATGACCGTTGAATCAGATTCGAAGAATGTACAGTGTAACTTATTAATGTGAAATCTTAAATATTCCTCGGGTATTACCTACCCGTTAAAATATTTTCATCATTAACAGTTTGTACAAAAGAATTTTTAATTACAATCTTTATGAAAACATATTTACATATATATTTTCTTCAGATGTAATCATGGATTTAATGGGTCAATATGATATTTAACTCATTTGATTTACCATTAGAACAAGAATATATAATCTCTAAAACATTAGAGATTACATAATCGCCATGAAGAACGAAGATAATTGATGTAGAACGATATGTAGAGAAATGATTATACTCGAGGTACAGAATGAGATGTTGAGGCATGGATTGTTGATGGTACTGGTGCTGTTATTGATGGTACTGTTGGTGCCGGTGATGTTGCTGAAGCTGGTACGTTTTGCACCATATTCTCCAAATTGATTACTCGAGCGTGAAGCTCGTTGACTTCTTCCCTTATTCCGGAATGATTGTCGGTTGGAACGAGCGGATGAATAAGGTTTAGAATTTTGGATATCATATAATCATGGCGAGATATCCTAGAAATGAGAGTGAATATAGTGTATCGAAGTGGTTTGCCGGTAAGTGCTTCAGGTTCTCCGCCAAGAGATGGATTCGGTTGGTGGGAAGGATCGCCTTCTTCGCATTTCCATTAATTAAGTCGACTACAAATCCATCAGATGAATTGGGGATGGCTGATTGGTTGGTTCATTCTGGTGACACAGCATTCGGAGCTCGAGTGAAACTCCATATCGGAATAGCTATCGAAATCTGAGGGACTCGAACTGGTTGAGGGATTCATCTCGTACGATCAAATGAAGGATTTTCGATAGGAAATAGATTATGGGATGTAGATTAGTACCCTGCAATACATAATTTACATATGCATATATAATACTAAAATCCCATAAGTTACTGAGGAATCTACGGAAATTGTCAGGCAAGGTCTACAGTAACAGATATGCTAAGATATGAATTAGCAGATACGCTAAGATACGAATTTTGTCTATACACTATTCATTCAATTAATGCAGTAAGATGTGTCTAGACTAAGAATGATAAGCAGATGATTTCCGACTAGAAATGATAAGCAAAACTTTTGACATGCAGACACGGTCGAAGTCCAGACTCACTAATGCATCCTAACGACTTATCAGTTAGACACACTAATGCAGACATGGTTCGCTAAGACCACCACTCTGATACCAACTGAAAGGACCCGTCCTAATCCATCGGGACGAAGTCCATATCGATTATAAACGATTCACAACAGTTGATTACATCGCGAGGTACTTGACCTCTATATGATACATTTTACAAACATTGCATTCGTTTTTGAAAAGACAATCTTTCATTACATCAAAAGTTGACGGCATGCATACCATTTTATAATATATCTAACTATAATTGACTTAATAATAGTCTTGATGAACTCAACGACTCGAATGCAACGTCTTTTGAAATATGTCATGAATGACTCCAAATAATATCTTTAAAATGAGCAATTGCACAGCGGAAGACTTCTTTCATACCTGAGAATAAACATGCTTTAAAGTGTCAACCAAAAGGTTGGTGAGTTCATTAGTTTATCATAAATAATCATTTCATAATTTTAATAGACCACAAGATTTCATATTTCTATTTCTCATAAACATACGTCCCATGCATAGAGACAAAAATATCATTCATATGGATTGAACACCTGGTAACCGACATTCACAATATACATATAAGAATATCCCCATCATTCCGGGATCCTCCTTCGGACATGATATAAATTTCGAAGTACTAAAGCATCCGGTACTTTGGATGGGGCTTGTTGGGCCCGATAGATCTATCTTTAGGATTCGCGTCAATTAGGGTGTCTGTTCCCTAATTCTTAGATTACCAGACTAAATAAAAAGGGCATATTCGATTAGATAATCCAACCATAGAATGTAATTTTAAGTACTTGTGTCTATTTCGTAAATCAGTTATAAAAACAGCGCATGCATTCTCAGTCCTAAAAATATATATAGCAAAAGCATTTAAAAAGGGAATAATGAAACTCACACATACAAATATTGTAAAACAGTTAATAAAACATTTGCATGTATTCTCAGCCCAAAAATGTAATGAGTAAAAAGGGAGCAAATGAACTCACATAATGTATTTTGTAGTAAAAATACATATGACTATATTTGAACAATGCAGGGTTGGCCTCGGATTCACGAACCTATATCAGTTATATATATTAACACATATATTGGAAATTAAATAATCACAACTATTAATTATATAATAATATTTATGTATAAAATATTTATTTGTCATAATATAATAATAATGAAAATGATAATTTTCATAAAAATGGTAGTTTTAATAATTATTAGTATTTTAATAGAAATGATACTATAAATAAATATGATAATAAAAATAATATTACTAATAAGAATAATAATAATAATGATATTACTAATAGTTTTATATGATAATACTAGTAATAATAATATTATAAGTTATATTAATAATAATAATAATCTTATAAATAATAATGATAACTAGCATAATAACAATAATTAATAATAATTAGATTATCAATAATAACAATAGATAATAATAATAATAATAATAATAATATTAATAATAATAATAAAAATAATACTAATAAATATAAAAACTACCTTTAAAGGCTTAACAAGAGTAAACTGCTAGAGCCGGGACTCGAACCCAAGACCTCTCGGTTGACTCAAACACTCTTAACCATCCTTCTGTCTTTTCTTTTCAAATTAATACCGCTACTTAATTTTATTTAAACCGTATTATTTTCGTTTTTAGTCCAATATAGCTTGATCCAACATAACAAACTAGAAGCCCAATCAAATCTTCGGCCCAATAATAACAAAATCATAACAGCCTAATGGACTCTTGATTCCCTGCAACTGTTACGGGTTCAACAAGGAAAAACAAAAAAAAAGAACCCGTGTTTTATCTCCACCATTCATCATCGTATATTTGTCAATCATCTCGTTTAATATCATTACTGTAACCTCACCATTACATCGTCTTCACTGTACATCATAACAGAAAATATACGGCTGCAATAGTTGACGATGGTGGTTTTCTAGTTGACGGGAACAGTAACAAAACCAGTTGGGAAAAAAAATAGCTGCAGTGCAGTAGCAGTTGCAATAAAAACTTCATAGCAGCAGTCGTAATTATAACAGTGACGTGATGATTAGTGTTAGGGTGGCTGTCGTGGTTTGATTTAACAGAAAAACAGGAATTGAACGTGTACTGTAGAAGTAACAGTTCTGGGTTTCGAAAAAAATATATATATATCAATAGTTAAGGTTGGGATTTTCCATTGTAACACGAAGCTGTAGCAGCAGGAAATAGTGCAGTTGATGGTGTCGGTTTATGGTTTGTTTCAAACAGAAATACATCAAAACATAATCGTAAACAGTAACCGTAGTAACTTGAATCAAAGTGGTGGTTCATGGTGTAAAATGGGTTAGTGTTGCACTTGAACGCAAATAGAATAGCAGCAGGAAATAAATCGTAATATGCAAGCAGTGTTTTGGGTTTGTTGTGGTCTTCGGTTAAAAAAATAGTTAAAAGGAAATCGAATATCAACTTTGAAGGTGGGTTGTTCGAAGGTGATCAAAATAAGTGGTGGTGTCGATGGTGGGTTAGTTATAACCGAAACTAATAGTAGCTAGTGGTGATAAAGTGGTAGTTTCCGAACGGTTTTCATGGTGGTTTGTCGTGAGGTGGTGGTGGCTCACGGTTTAAAGGATGTAAAGTGGGTTTGAGATGGTTATGAACCAAACAACAAGTGGGTGTTGATGGTTTCGTTCAAGTTGCTTGAGTGGTGTTACGGGTGTGGTGATGGCGTTCGACTATGGTGGACGGTGGAAGGTGGTGAAGAAGGTGGTTGATTAAAGTAGTGGCGAGTGGTTCGATGGAGATGGTAGCCGATGGTGGGTGTTGGGGTGATGGAGAAGAAGGTGAGTGTTTATCATTTACTAGTCATACATAACTATATGTATATGTATATTTATACTATAATGCAGAGAAGAGTTGTAGGTGATTAATGTGGTTGATGGTTATGGACATGAAGAAATGAAACAACATTAAATGGGTTTGTTTGATCAATGAAAAGACTAGAAACAGAAATTAGATTATGGTGTTTGGTGAGAGTGTAAGTGTGTGCATTATATGTATATATAATAATATATATGACTCTTGAATGCGATGTAGAAAGAAAAAAAACAAACACAGTAATCTAAATGATTTTCAATATTTAAACAGTTTAGCCATCAGTGTCTTCTTATACCGACTTAAATTACGGATGTGATACATTGATTCGTTGTAAATCAGTGGCGGATAAAAATGTTCAGAAAAATCTCATATTTTTAAATTAACTGTCTTTATTTATTTAGGTCATTATGGTATAAAATTTAGTCATTAATTTAATAAATAAAAAGTACATCAACTGTCCCTCTCATTTATGAGTAAAAGTGTTCAAACTGAACAAATAGTTCCTAAATGCATTTTTAATAAGTCTAAAGTTTATAGAACTCATTTTCGTATCACCGTTTATTTCAAAATTATATATGTTTGAATTTAAACTTCTCTAATTAATATTTGAATGATAAACTAAAGTTACAATCATTTAATAATTACAATTAATATATAACATATATATTTATAGATTCATTTTAGTAACCATTTAATCATATTATATATTATTTTACATTTTCATTTATATCAATAATTTCATACAAAAGATTAATAACCTTTCAAGTTACTATATAAATTTATTTATTTATATGTATATATATTTATATATATATACATATCTATTTACAATTAATTGTTCGTGAATCGTCGAGATCAGTCGAAGGTCAATTGAATATATGAAACAGTTCAAACTTTTGGAGACTCAACCTTACAGACTTTGCTTATCGTGTCGAAACCATATAAGATTAAGTTTAAATTTGGTCGGAAATTCCCGGGTCGTCACACAAGTTTTAGAGAATAACAAAGAAATATAGAAATAGAAATAAACAGACATAGACAGAACAGAGTTATTAGGTCTGTGAAGATTAATCCTTAACAGACAACTCCAAACACTGCAAGATATCAAGGTCTTGATTGATTAGAGCCAGGGTTTCACACCAATCAAACGTTGGCAGATCAAGGATAATCAATCACCTATGATACTCACGAGTAAGACACATATGAAGAAGAAAACGAAAGAAGACTTACAGACTTCTTTAATAACATAAACAAGAAGAATAGCAGCGGAAGAAAACACAAGAACAATCACCAGATGTAAATCTTCAATTGACCAACACGTAGCCAGCAAACCCTAATTCCAAAAATTAGGGTTTCTAGATCTTAAAGCAAGATCTAACACCACAACACACGAAGAACAACACCAGATGATCCCACACGCCACAGATCTAAAATTCAAGAACCAAAATTAGGAAACCCTAATTTAAAGAAAACCCCAAACCTTCGATCGAATCAATCGAAACAAACAGAATAAAGATCACAGAATCAAGCCAATCGCTCTGATACCATGTAAGAACTTAAAGATTCAACAGAAAAATATCAAACTAACATCAGATTGTACAATCAAACAATCTGAACACAATGATTCTCAGCAATCTCTCAATCTAAAAACAATACACAATCCTTCAATACTCACAACCTAACAAGATTGAACAATATGTTCAATCTAAGATTACAGCTGAAATTGAAAACGTGAACAAGATGAATGTGAGAAAACCTAGATCGAATAATATGAGAGAGAGAGCAGAATAATGAGAATGATAAAACTGATAAATAAATTAGGTATTTATATAAATTAGTCTTGGGCTGGAACATGATCTTGGGCTGGTACATTTGGGCTCCATCTTACACCTTGTGCTCCAAGCTAAAATAAGCCCACTTTCAACTTTCTTTTAAGAATAAAGGAATGCAAGCAATCACAGCTACAATTGTGAATTTACCTACAAAACACCAACACAATAACTAAAAGAAGCAAGATATGTTTCATGTTAGATTATCATTTTAACATTAAGGCCACTTCATATCGTTCACCTCTTTCACTAAATATCTCTCTTATATTAGCGCCATGCGCAAACATCTTCATATTCTTTTCACTAATCCATTCTTATCGTAAACTTCACCATTCAACTTTACTTATTTTAATTATTTTCTAAACACAAAATATAAATATAAATAACATTATTAAATTAATAAATAAAAATTAAACTTTATATTAATTAAAACAAAATTAAACATTACATTGAAAAAACAATAGTACATAAATTTAAAAACAACGAGATATGGATCGGTCCACACGTTGCGGCAGGGCCTTCCGGGTTGAATATTCATAGTTAGCGTAGCGTTACGTATTTACAGAAGGGAAAACAGCCCATGTGTGAAGCTTTGTTTTAGATGTCAGTGTGTTTAGCGTTTTTTGAAAAGGTCTCCGTTTCACTTATAGTTAGTTGCGTTGTAATCCTAGAATTATTCCGAGTTGAACGGTGGTGGCGAAAAAATTTAACGCTCGGTGAGCGGGATGATACGGCCCGGTAAAAAATTTGGTGAATTTTGTTTGAGATTTTTTAATAGAATAATAATTTAACGCTTTATATCCCTGAAAAAGTTGTAGTTTAAACGATAGTTGAGGGTGCCTGTTTTTAAATTTGGTGTGGAATGTCGTTTTCATCTTGATAAAACGACTCAAGTCGACGAGACTAATAGTATAATAATAAATAAATAAATAAATAAATAAATAAATAAATAAATAAATAAATAAATACATTACATAAATAAAACTACGATTATCAAAAATTAAAATACAATAAAATAACTTAAATTACGATTACAAAAAAAAATAAAATACTAGTAATTAAACTACAATCAATTGGGTATAATATTCATCCTCAGTACGATCAAGTCTCGTGAGAATTGTTATTCTTCTTGGTATATAACGCAATATGTGTTGAGTTTATTATTGCCCATTTATCATTGTCCTTAAGTCACTTAAACTCCGCCTCTTTTTCATCCCAATACACAAATTTAGATGTCTCGCAATCAACGGTTCGTCTTAAATAGTCGAACAAAGTAGATACATAAACGCCGCTAACAACAACGTCCACCATATGGACATTTCCACCGAAGTGTTGCTTCATATCATCGGGAAAAAAAACTTACTGACATGAACATCGAAGGTAATAATGTTTGTAAAAACCATGTTTGTGAAGTGAGAATGAAATATGAGAGTAAATATAAGTTTTTGAACTGAAGTTGTATAAAAAATGAGAGCGTTAGGTTTTATTTATATTGGTAGTTTTGAAAAAGAAATTAACGGATTAAAAAATAACCGTTGAAGCTATGGGACTCACTCTCATTCGTCACTTGCCCGTTTACAGGCGTAACAAACGAAGGAGGTGGCGAGTTGCTCCCTATCGTCGTCCGCGAGTGTGGGAGGTGGCAGCGGCTGGCGGTGGTGCTGGTGGTCGATAAGCACATGCCTTACCTTTGTCAATTAGTAAAGTTCGGATCGACTTCTGTCTGGTTAATTGCATGCTTTTAAAGCTAGAGGGCTCATATTGTCATGTTCTAAACAAGAACAGGAAATCAAAAAATTCCTTTTACTTTACCTGGATAGTTTTCCCGACTTAAGGCCCTAATAAACAATCTTATTTATCAAAATTTCACTTTGGGAGTGTTTCAGATTTTAGTGTTTCATCATTTCAGTTTGATGTTCGACGTCAAATTTTCAAAATGACATCAATTGCAACAAAGTTTCACAATTTATATATAGGACAAATTTCTGAAAGGTATTTTTTTACCTAATTTTTTATTTTAAGTAATTTATGTTTATTTTAACGTTTATATGATTGTTTTGTTAAATGTTAATAAAAAAAAGAGTATCGTTACTTTTAAGTTAGAATTCTATCAAAAAATTAACGATACCCCATTTTTTTAAGTAAATATTTAGTTCTTAAGAATCATCATTCACGAGGTCTTCTGTATCTTCAGTTAAGTGTTAATGATCAGGCTTGCATATGATTTACTTAAAGGGAATAAAGTATCGTTGCTTTTTTAACGGAGTTCTAACTTAAAAATAACGATCATTCTCTTTTTGATTAACATTTGATAAAACATTTTTTTAAACGTCAAAATAAAAATAGATTACCTAAAACATGAAATTGAGGTAAAAATGTTATCTTTTAATAAACTTTATATATATATATATATATATATATATATATATATATATATATATATATATATATATATATATATATATATATATATATATATATATATATATATATATATATATATAGGGGCATGTTCAAACGAGAACTACAAAAAAAGGCGAGAACTGCGAGAACTTTTTAATTTCATAGTTTTTATGCATTTAAATGCAATAAATTACATGCAAATGTTAAAAATGTTCATATCATTAACAAACGGGAGGTGATATACTCACACACCTGTATTTGATCCATACACACCTAATTTACTAATATGTCCTTACTTACAATAATAATAGTTCAACTCCCTAGATAAATTTAAGGATATAATTGTAAGTTTTATGGTAAAAAGTGTGCATAGATTAAAAACTGGTGTGTGAATATCACATCCCTTAACAAACATATGTTCATTACCACAAATTACATGTTAAATTATTAATTATATAAAGTATTCCCATGTTACACAAACAAGTATGCACACGTGAACATAAAACTATATGTTTGATTATATAGGTAAAATATAAGTTTTTTTCAAACTATTTTATGTTCATTTTTACTCTCCATCAACATTTATGGGTGATTCAATCTATTCACATGTGAAATCTTTGTAAATTAAAAGTTCTCGCAGTTCTTGCCCTTTTTTTGGTTCTCGTTTGAACTTTTGACTATATATATATATATATATATATATATATATATATATATAGTCATCTAATATTCATTTTAATTAATTGGATTTACTTAAATGCTTGAGTTAGCTAGTTATACTTAACAACAATTTGAAAGAGTGTGGAGTACAACCCGTAAGAGTTGGCTACTAACTGTCGCGTAAATGACGATGGTCAAGGGGGCTGCGCCCCGTTGTGGATCCAAGGGGGAGCGCCCCGAAATCTCAACCGAAATACACTATACGTTATGTTGGAAAAATGTATTCCATCATATTTTCAGCCAAGTGATATACATTTTCGTATAATAGATTTTCCCGCCTAAATGAAGGGTTACACCCTTTCATTTCCTAACTTCCAATATAATAGTTTTCCTTATCCGATTTTGGCATTCTGCATTCATACACAACAACAGAAAACACACATCTCTCTCTGACAATTTGATTAGTGATTTTATTGCCAAAAACACTAATTTCGTTCTTACCTTATCACTGTAAAGATTTCGTGAAATCAAGACAATCATTGTGTCAAAATACTTTATAGAGAAAGTGAACACACTATTCAAGAATCAATCCAAACTTTCAAATCATACTATGTGTATAACATATGATTCTCAACGCTAACTCATAAATCTCTTACCTTTTACCTTTAAAAATTAGCATTGTCTAATGGGTATTAAGAAGTAACAGAACGACTCGCACGTTGCTGAAGAAAATGATTTCGTTTTATACTTTAAATATAATTTCTATAATTTATAAATATAACTAGTTTTCGAACTCTCGCTTCGCGCCGGGGTTTCGGTTTTCAATGTATTTTATTGCGTTTAGTTTGTAAAATTATTTCGTGGCTAACGATGATGTCGTTGAAGCGCAACTCGAGTCGAACTAAAAGGTATAACCCGTGAAAGATTTAAATGTTATTTTAAATTAAAAATATATGTGCATCTCCGCGTTTCGCTATGGAATTGTCGACTTTTAAAAATTTAACGCAAAATCAACGTGTATGAAAAGTACCCCAAATATTTAGCGGTTTTTAAAAAGCGTCCGTTTTGCGTATAGTTAGTGACATTGTGTTCCTAAAATTATTTCGAGTTTAACGATGGTGTCGGAAAAATTTAACTCGTTGCGAGCGAGAGGATATGACACGTTGAATATTTGGGTGGAGTTTATTTAGATTTTTTATGAAAATGGTTATTTGACACTTTATCTCCTGTTTGGGGAGTCGATTTGATTTTTTGAAAAAAAAGTGGGGGGTGGAGGGGGGAGCTTTGTAAGTGAAATAAAATTTAGGGAGGAAAAAAAAGGGGAAAAAAAGGTAAAAAGATGAAAATGCCCCTAATTACTATTCATCATTTTTGTCTAATAGATAGTATATTAATATTAATAATAATAATAATTAATATGCATATCGCATTTCGTTCAAACTTATATATATTTTGTCTCTAATAAATTGGTGTATTAGACTAGATACTATTGTATAGTTCAGTTTAATTGTCACTATGATCGTTTACCTTGTTGATTTTGTACTCATAGTCTCTATATTTCATAAATCAATAATAAGTATATATGTTTCCTTTCATAAAAAAATGCCTTGTTTTTATTATTAATATTATCTTTGAGATATATTTAATTAATTGTAAAAGATAGTGATGCAGATGTTGTCAATGGGCTGTGCTCGACTAGACCCAGGGCCGGTCAAACTTTGGTCAAAGTTTTTGCATGCCCCGGACGAAATGATTATAAAATGCCCCAAACAGTTACGCAAACATAAGACTTTATGAGGTTTAAACTATAGGTATTAATAATTTTTTTTTTTTTTTTGAAATGATGCCCCTAACCGCGTGATGCCCGCTTCGCCCATAGCCTTAACCGGCCATGACTAGACCAAGTGTTGGGCCGATTACTTTGGGTCGATATCTAGAGGAAATTGACTTTGGGCCTAAGATGACTTGATCAGGAAACGTTGCTTGCAGGGTAAGGAGTTTGAAGATTAGAATTTTAAATAACAAACTCAAGTCTTATATTTTCCCTTTGTTACGCACTTATCTGATTTATCTGATTAGTTATTCCGTATTTATTTAGCTAGTTACTAGCAGGAAGAACTCAGTTTTTGGTTGTAATTTTTATCGTGAAATAATAAAACTGAGAAGTTTTTCTCATTCATTGTTCAATTTCTTGTTCACATTTGTTCAGCCACGATCTTGTTTACACTAGATAGTATAACCTGTAGTCGAACAAGCTAATGAAAAATATATTGGTAATCAAAAAAAAAAAAAAAAAAAAAAAACATGTTAAAAATCCTTTATAAAGTGTGAAATGGTAAATAATATAGTTACTAAATATTAAAAAAAAAAAAAAAAAATACTAAAATTGAAAAGTTGAATAACACGAAATACTTATCAAGTATGGTACGAGGGTAGCGTTGTCGTTTTAATATGTCAAACGACACACTTAGGAGAGCCATCTGGTATATATAAGGAGTAATGGTTTAGGTAACAAATGTTATTTAAAACTAATGTTATTTAAAAAAGTACAATTATTTTTTTATTGAGTTATTAGATTTTAATGACAAAATTGTAGGTGCGAGTGCATAAACAAATTCATAAAGTGTGTTGGTGAACCATCCAAAAAATGATTACTTTAACTGCCCAATTTTATTTATTTTTCCTTATTTCACGCCCTCCCTCGCTAATATATTAAATACACTTGAAATTATAAGGAGAAATTTTTCTTGAGGCGGTACCGACTCAAATAAAAAAAACTAGTTGAATTAAATGGGATCGTATCCACCTTTCTTACGAAAAAAGTGGATTAAACGTGAATTCACTTTTCAATAAAAATATGTCACCACTATGTAAATGGTGGAGGCGTTTCAAAAACGAAAATAACGCTTTTTGGGTAAAAATTATAGCTAGTATATATGGGACGTGGGTCGGTCTAGATCCTAATCTTTCTTGCAGGAAAATTCCGGGTCAAACGATTTGGAACGAGATAATAAAAGCTGGAACATTAGTTGACAACATAGGAACTGACTTCACAGGTTCCATATCGAAAAGCATAGGAAATGGGCAACACTGCTTTTTGGCTCGAGAAATGGTGTGGTAATGTACGATTTTGTGACATGTTCAGGTGACTTTATATGCTCGAAACTGATAAGGGTGCGACAGTAGCAGAAAGAATCAAAACAAATAACTCAACTTCATTTGAGACTTTGAACTGTACAATGAAACCTAGAGGTTAGGGCATACATGACTTACGTGACTTAACAATTTAAATTCATCTTGTTTATTGTCTGATAGGGCCGATTCTTGGAAATGGTTGATTGATCCATCCGAAACATTCACAACGAAGAAACTCGCATCTTTATTTGATGATTTAAACTTTGGATCCTTAGTTTCAAATGAAGAAACGATTCGTAACAAAAGTCTACCACAAAAGGTTAATATCTTCATATGGCGTGCTCTACAAGGTATGATCCCTACAAGAGTTGAACTTGATAAACGTGGCATCGACCTTGACTCTACCATTTGCCTTCTTTGCAATTCCTATATCGAAACGGTTGATCACGTACTTGTGCATTGCATCTTCTCCTCACAAATTTGGTAACTCATATTAAATTGGTGGAATCAACACAATACCACTATCACCAACACGGAAGAGGCTTTCAAAACAAACCAATCCTTCGTGAACAATACAAGGGGTGCCATCATATGACAAGCCACCAAATGGACTTGTGGCTACATCTTATGGACACAAAGAAATCTCAAGGTCTTTTCTAAAAAGGAATGGGTCCCGGCTTCTATCTTATTCAAAATACAAACTCAAAGTTTTTGTTGGATATCCAAACGATTCAAAAAATCATCCCTTGAGTGGCATCAATGGTTAATAAATCCCTCCTTTTCATTGACAAATCTCAACAGAGAACCAGAATCGGCTAATTATACTGAGGTCTTCTTCATCCATCTCACCCTCGACTGCTATCGACTTGTTGTGTCTGCCTTCAACCGGGTCTCATGGTAACATGGTTAAATGAGTTGGTCGTGGTTGCTTTGTCGTTGCTCGACCAACACTGCCTTATATGCCCTCCCCAGCTTGTTTTCTCAAGTTTCTCCCTGGCTCCATATTCACCTTTGTTTGGCACGCAACATGTAACACATTCATTGTATTCTGTTTATTATCGAGTTTCCATTGTATATATGTGAATTAGGATCCCTACGTAATTACATATTCGATCAATGAAAGTTTTTTCTTGCTTTTTTCAAAAAAAAAAGAAAAAGAAAAAAAAGAATACTTTTATAGTATAAATTTTTTCATTTTAACTATAGTTAAGTGAGTTGAATTTCTAAATAAATACAAGAACTTATGTTTATATGTGAAAGGTAACTATCCGAATAAGTACATATTTTCCTGAATAAGTACATATTTTCCTGATTATAAATGCTAAATTCTTATATATCGAGGATGTAACTTGTATCTTTCAATTCGAACAAAGTTCTCACTAATTTGATGTGAATATACCCGTTTTATATCATGAGCACACACATCTATCGTATTTTTTTCTTCTTGAATTTATTTAAAGAAGCAAGTTATTTTATTACTATAACTATATTAATATTTATATTAATAATTACTAATATGTATATGTACAAGGAGTTGCATGTCTTGTATCTCGTGATTGTCATTGCTTGATCACTTTTTTTTGTGATTGCTTAAGAGATTATACTTGTTGGAGGTAAAATTTGTTTGAAACAAAGTTGATTTGCTGATTCTTAAACATCGCGACCGGGACCATTTTCATGGTGCCCGCAACAGTCACATCTCAACTAGGACAAAAGTGTTGTGACCATGATATGGTGACAGGAGCAAAAGTTTGTTTGAAACATAGCATGTCACGACCGGGATGGGTGTGTCGCGAAGGTGATGCGGCCCAGACGGGGAAGCAGTTGGAACTTGATTTGGACTTCTTGTTCGTATACGATTCGTCTTTGTTTTTACTCTATTAATAGAACCATTGTACCTCATACATGTATGCACAAAAATAATCAATAAAATGCTCTCTAGTTTAGTATGTGGATTAAAGTAATCACATCGATTACATATAAACACGCTATATCTTGTGTTCTTTAAGTTTTTGCGTTTTACATCCGTTTGTCATTGTGGGTGGGTGATTATGCTTAATCACCTGCCTTGTTTGTGTCCTAATTAATCCTTACAACTGGTATCAGAGCTTAGGCTTCGAGTTTGGGAACGACGGCGGAAGACGGAATATTTAAGATCGAGCACTTTGATGGAAAAGATTTTGCTTTTTGAAAGATGCAACTAGCATCGAAGTCTACTTGTATCGGAAGCTAAACCCGAAGGCATGAGTGATGTCTATTGGACATCATTGGATCGCCAAGCATTGGGTGCAGTTCGTTTTTCACTTGATAAGAATGCTATTGGCAACGTTATGAACAAGACGAATACGCGCCAATCGTTTAATAGGAAGATGAAGGAAGGTATGAGCGCATAAGATCATATCAACGAGTTCAACAATTTTATCCCGAGGCTAGCGTCAGTTGAAATTGTGCTTGATGATGAACCAAAGGCGATAATCTTTCTTTCAACTTTACCAGAAAGTTGTTCGGGTACGGTTACCACTGTAAGGAGCTCCGTGGGAAATACTAAGCTAGCGTTTGAAGGAATTAGGGATATGATTCTCGTTAAAGACACTCGTAGGAGAAACTCGAGGGAATCATCGGCCGGTTCTTTGTTGAGTACCTACAACCGTGCAAGGAAAATTGATTGCGTGGAAAGGAAGGGTTGGAGAAAGCCTAAGAAGAGGTGTCCATCTAAGAACCGAAATGAAGTTATTTTTTGGGGTTGCAATCAAAAGGGGTATTATCAACGTAATTGTAAGGATGCTCTTACTAAAGGTGTTAACTTGACCATGGTGGATACGGATGATGAACTTTTGTGTAGTGTTGAAAATTCGGTGGAGACTTGGATTTTAGATTCGGGAGCTTTTTTCACGCTTCTCCCACTCTGGGCGTGATGAAGAATTATCTTCGTATCGAGATAAGGTCTGATTGGAAAATAACAAAAGACTTAAGATTGAGGCCATTGGAGATGTTATATTGAGTACTACTCTTGGATCTAGTTGGTCTTTGAAAGACGTGAGGTTCATTCCTAAGTTAAAGAGGAATCTTATCTCAGTCGATCAATTTGATGAGAAAGGTAGTGTGGTTGCTTTCGAAAATTGCCAATGGAATGTGTTTAAGGGTAGTTGTGTCGTGGCTCGTGGACATAAATGAAGACATAGTGGTTACTGCTGTTGATATTGGGGCCGAGTCTACTCTGCTGCACCGAAGACTCGAGGATATATGAGTGAGAAAGGTATGAAAATGCTTGTTTCGAGTAGGAGAATTCCGGATTTGAAAAAGGTAGAGCTTGGGTTTTGCGAACCACGTGTTTATGGGAAACATAACAAGGTGACTTTTGGGAAATCGGGGAATGCACCTAAAAGAGAGAAATTTGAGCTAGTTCATAAGGATGTGTTTGATCCAACAAATGCAGAATTACATGGAGGTTCTCGCTATTATGTCACCTTCATTGATGACTCCACTCGAAAGGTATATGTTTATCTTCTTAAAGCTAAATTCGATGTGTTTGATGCTTTTGTGAAGTGGAAAGCTTTGGTAGAGAATGAGACTAATCTAAAGGTCAAGTGCTTGAAGTCGGATAATGGAGGAGAATATAGAAGTCTTGAGTTTAAAGACCATTGTGCAAAGCTCGGTATTAAGATGTTGAAAATGATACCAGACACATCGCAACACAATGAGGTCTCCGAATATATGAATCGTACATTGAATGAAAGGCCTAAGAGTATGAGACTACATGAAGGTTTGCCTAAGATGTTTTTCGTGGATGCGGTTAATACAACAGCTTACTTGATCAATAGGGGACCCTTAACACCGTTGGGTTTCCGAAATCCCTAGGAAGATCGACAAGGTAAAATATGAGTTATGATCATCTTAGGAACTTTGGGTGTAATGCTTATGTGAAGACTAAAGATGCAGATTAAGACAAGCTTGAGTCCAAGTCAAATAAGTGTACTTTCATTGGTTGAGTTGCTTATTCTTAAATTTCGCAACCAGGACCATTCTCGTGGTGCCTGTGATAGTCACATTGCAACCGATACCAAAGTGTTGTGACCGTGATATGGTGATAGGAGCAAAAGATTGTTTAGAACATAGCATGTCGCTACCGAGATAGGTGTGTCACGACCGTGATGCGGCCCAAATGGGGAAGAAGTTGGAACTTGATTTCGACTCCTTGTTCACGATTTGTCTTTGTTTTTACTCTATAGATAGAACCATTGTAACCCCATACATGTATGCACGAAGATAATCAATAAAATACTCCGTAGTTTGGTTCATGTATTAATGTAATCACATCGACTATATATAACCACGCTATATCTTGTGTTCTTTAACTTTTCTCGTTTTACTTTCATTCGTCGTTGTGGGTGGGTGATTGTGCTTAATCACATTTGTTATTTGAGTCCTAATTAATCCTTACAATATTTAGACTATTAATATACATGAACTCTATGAGATTAGGAAATATTGCAGCTAGGTTCATGTTGAATATTCGAAAGCCTAACATATGTCTGATCTTTTTGTTATGTGACTATCGTAAGATCGTGGGTTAACTAGCCACGTTTGCCAATCGAATGATCCTTTTTTAAACGTCTTGAGATGCATTTGAAACTTTTATATTGGATGTCATTTAATAACTTTGATTCACTTAAATAATCTTTTTCGAATATCACCGTGTTCCAGTTTTCCCAAACTATATATCCAGTTATCGATCTGATTGTTTCCCATAACTATTTGTCAATTGTTGATTCTAGGAGCATGTTGTTTCCGTTAAGTGCATCGTCTAAGCTTAAAAAACCTGTGATGTTTAACTCCCACCATTTGAATTCTTAATCGAAGGAGTGTAATATTATTGTTTATCATAGCTCATGTTACGAATATATTGTTATCTATTCGATTTGTTTATATTTGTTTCATCGGCAATGTTTTACGTAACACCGTTTTGTAGACTGATAACTTAAATAATGTGTAATGATGATACTTCCGATGTAATTAACGTTATTTTTGCTTAATGACTTATTTTCGCTGTAATTTAAAAAAATGGCCGGTGTTGCAAACAAGACAATTGATTTATACCAGTCACTAACTAACAAAATCATAAACAAATAGATAAAGCATAAAACAATAATGTAAACGACAAAAAGGATTTAACGTGGTTATATCCAAAATCCAAACACGGAGAAGACTTTAGTCCATGGGTGAAAACTAGAGATTTTCTACTATAAATTTCGTACACACAATTACATGTTACGTAGGGCTATATTTATAGTGCTAAATGAGATAGAATCACAACGCATCAAGGACTCCTAATCGAGTTCAAACTTCATTTTCCAAGGCACAATCTCACGATCACGAGAAACTCATCAGGGTCGTGAGACCCCCTTAGCTCCAAGCCAACTTGACTTCTATTAGCAGTTCGCAATCACAACAACATGTATTATGGTCGCGAGATCTCTTCGCAATCGCGAGCTCAAGTATTCTTGTCGCAATATTTGCCCTGCAACACATACTTTATTCTTGTTTAATCGACTTCGCACTCCAAAAATCTCCCACTCGAATGAGACATTAAACAAACCCAACACTCGTCAACTATGTTTATAGAACCCACAACAACCCCTGATTAGCTGATTAACAACTTCTTTTGATACCACCGGGAAAGCGATCTGAATCACGTCGCACTTCCATCGATATGCTACAATGGAAGGAAGTCGTTCGACATCAAAAAATACTGATGAGCTATAATCCAATCTCATAGTTACTAGCTTGGGCCATCTTGGTTTCTTTGCCACCATCTTCTCAAACTAGGAGACATCTTCTTACACTAGTAGACCCATTGAAGTATGTGGAACTTTAATTACATGATTTAACAGGAAGCTACAATGCCTCATTCATCGCTCTAGACACATCCAACCCCGTAACTAACATGTTGATGATCACCCGTACATATTAGACCATCTATCTATGATTTACCTTTCAAGTAATCAGAAAACCCAACATATGCATTCATAGACTCTTCATCAAGGTAACCAGTGAGAATGTAGTCACCATCTCGAAATCTACCACCTTTTTTCAACTTTCCGCTTTCACGCTGGTACACTAACATCCTCATTACAGCAGTTCCGCAGAAATAGGTAAACAAGCAAGTTGTAGATTAGTCCTATTAGTGAATCCTACTCGGCCTGGTCTAGACTCACTAATGCAACCTAATTCCCTACAACCAATGCTCTGATACCAAATGTGACGCCCCGTATAAAATTAACGTGTACGGATCATCAACAACAGGATCATTACAAGGTCAAACACTATATGCTGTTTTAAAATAAGTTTGCATTCATAAAAAGGGTAACGTCTTTACCGACGTCAAATGTTTACAAACGATAGTGTGCTTCTATGAATAGAAAGCGATAACATAAGTATGAGACTCAAAGGTCATTCCAAATTCATTGTTCAAAAGTAACATATTTCGTGAATGCAAAGTAAAAGTTTCATGCAGAGACATATCTAATCAAATCAGCGGGAGTCTACATAGCAAGTCTAACATCGAGACTAATACAGCGGAAGCATCAAACGTCTAAGCACCTGAGAAATAACATGCTTAAAAATGTCAACACGAATGTTGGTGGGCTATAGTTTTAATTGTAACAGTAATGTAAGGTAGGCCACGAGATTTCAGTGCTGCAAACCAGCGTTTCAAATCAGTATTTCAAATCAGTATGATAAAGTATATGCTTATCCGTGGGCACTTGGTAACTAAATTAACGTAATATCACCATCTAAAAGTACACTTGGCGAGTGCGTATGTTTACGAAGTATTAAACACCCGTTAAATGGTAGCGCGACTAGCCCGAGTGGGGATGTCAAACCCTATGGATCTATATCTAAGATTCGCGTTCACCGGTTCAAAAACCAATGACTAAACGTTACCGAGCTAAGAGGAAAGTTTATGTTGTTATATAACCCACACATATATAAAGTTTAAGTACTCGTGCCTAGTAAGTAAAAAATAAAAAGCGCATGTATTCTCAGTCCCAAAAATAGTATGAGTAAAAAGGGAATCTATAACTCACAATGAATAAGCAATAAAAGTCGATACGAGATAAGTAACCAAGTAAGTTGGTCCGAATGGTCCTCAACCTAAGTCAAAAGTTACTAAGTTAGTAAATCGTTCCCAAAGGTTTAAAAGTATGTAAGTTAGGTCTTAAGTATCATCATCATTATTCATCATCGTAAAAGCTAAGTAAGTTTAACAAGTATAGATATCGAAACAATAGGCTGACTTTGATCAGCTGCTACGACCTCTATGTAAATCGAAAAGACGCGTAGTCATTAGATATGGCTCCGTATGTGAGTCCTCTAATGGCTGACCAATTTCCAGATCCAAACTCGTCTTCGTTTGACCGTGATGACGGTTTAAGTGCGAGTAGGTCAGAAATTTCAGCACAACGTTACAAAGGTGTAGTGATTTTAAAAATGCTATAAATCCTAAACCGTATCTCAGATTGAGGCGAGTCTTAAACGAAAAGTCATCAACTCGAACCGAACTATCTGGAAATCAACTTTTCCAGTAGCCCAGGAGCCTGATTAGACTCTGAAAAGCAATAATCAAGTGCTCCATTGGGATTCTTGGTGCTTGATGCTCATCACGATTCTCATCCTTGATACTTGTAGCTTCAAATGTACAACTCATTGATGTGTTAGCATCACTTTGACCAAGGTTTAACCATCAACACAAGAAAGTCAAGACTAAGAATTAAAACACAACTCATGTGAGAGTTTGAGCAAGGCGATGAACCAAAGTTACATCAATTTTCTTAGTTTCAACACAAGTACAAGTCCTATTAAGTTATAAACTCTGAATCAAACTAAAATAAGCAAGACCTTAAGCTAGAGAACTTAGATCTTAGCTAAGCATTTAAGACCTTAGACTAAAAAGTCTAGATCTCATGTTCTTGGTGAAATCCTAAGTCATAACACTTAGACTTTCAACTTTTACACAACCATAAGTTATGAAACTTAGATCTTGTAAAGTAAAGTGAACATAATCAAATGAACTTTTGTTTAAACAAAGTAGAAGATCATAAGTTACACAACTTAGGTCAAACACAAAAATGGAACCCTAAGCTAGAGAGCTTGGATTCTTAACAACACTTATGAGATCTCAAGCTAGTAAGCTTGTATCTTTTGTTTCATGAAAACACAAGTCACAAATCTAAACTACAACAAACTAAAGAAGATTATAAATTAACAAGCTTTTGATCTTAACAACTTTTTGTATAAACATCAAGCTAGTAAGCTTGTATTTCAAACTTTCTTGAAGATCCATAAAGTAAAATGTCGGGATCTACAAGTTACATGAAGATCATAAACATGAGTTTTGATCTTTTAAACATAAATAAAGAGATCTTAAGTTAATAAGCTTAGATCTAACAAGATTATAAAGATTCAAAGCTAAAAAGCTTGAATCCTTTCATGTTCTTGAAGATTCTTCAAAACAAATTTTGAATCAATAAAAGTTATGAAAATTCAAGTTACAAAACTTGAATCTTTAAACTAGAATGATGATGATTTTGTGAATGATGAAGAAAAAGAAGAAGAATTAAAGTTTAAACTTACAATTTTGCTCAAGTATTTTAGAGAGAAAACTAGAGAGAAACTTGAGAGAAAATGTGTGTGTTTTTGAAATGGAATGAGAATGAAATGAGAGTGTGATAGTGCTCCAAATGAACATATATTTAGTAGCAATATCCTCCCAACATGTAAATTATTTAGTTGTAATTGTTCTATTTTAAGTTGTAATCGTTTATATTAAATAAGTGCGAAGACAAAAGGCGAAAACGACGATTTGAAGACGCAAATGACCAAAAAGCTCAAATGTACAAGATACAATCCAAGTGGTTCAATTTATTGATTAGAAACGTCTAAAAATGACAAAAGTACAAGTTGCGGAACGCAAAGTACAAGATATTAAATTATACGAAAGGACGTTCGAAAATTCGGAACCGGGACATGAGTCAACTATCAACGCCCGACGCAACGGACTAAAAATTACAAGTCTACTATGCACAAGAATATAATATAATATATAAATAATTATATTAATTATTTATATTTTATATTTATATATAAATTATGTCGACAAGCTAGGAGCCAAAAGTTTGTGAGCTGGAAAATCAAACTCCACGACTCGCGGAGTTTGAAGGCCAAAAACTCCACGACTCGCGGAGTTTGAAAAATCAGAAATCCCTATAAAAGGCCACGAATTCTGCAAGTTTAAAAAACATAATAATAATAATACTCCGTAGTATAATATATATATATATATATATATATATATATATATATATATATATATATATATATATATATATATATATATATATATATATATATATATATATATATAGTATAGATTAGTGTTATATTAGATTAGTTTGGGTTATGTAAAAGTTATTTTTACGGGTTTTTAAAGTCGGAGCTCTGTCAGTGTAACACTACGCGATAAATAATCAATGTAAGCTATGTTCTCCTTTTTAAATTAATGTCTCGTACTTAAGTTATTATTATGCTTATTTAAGACGAAGTAATCATGATGTTGGGCTAAAAATATTAAAATTGGGTAATTGGGCTTTGTACCATAATTGGGGTTTGGACAAAAGAACGACACTTGTGGAAATTAGACTATGGGCTATTAATGGGCTTTATATTTGTTTAACTAAATGATAGTTTGTTAATTTTAATATAAAGATTTACAATTGGATGTACCTATAAATAACCATATACACTCGATCGGACACGATGGGCGGGGTATTTATATGTACGAATAATCGTTCATTTAACCGGACACGGGAATGGATTAATAGTCTATGGAATTATTAAAACAGGGGTGAAATTATGTACAAGGACACTTGGCATAATTGATAACAAAGTATTAAAACCTTGGGTTACATGCAGTCGATATCCCGGTGTAATTATTAAACAAAGTATTAAAACCTTGTTACAGTTTAAGTCCCCAATTAGTTGGAATATTTGACTTCGGGTATAAGAATAAATTGACGAGGACACTCGCACTTTAAATTTATGACCGATGGACTGTTATGGACAAAAACCAGACGGACATATTAAATAATCCAGGACAAAGGACAATTAACCCATGGGCATAAAATTAAAATCAACACGTCAACCATCATGGTTACGGAAGTTTAAATAAGCATAATATATTTTATTTCATTTTTCCTCGTACTTTTATTTATTGTCATTTTAATTATTGTTATTTATTTTATATTGATAGTTAAATATCGTCATTTACTTTACGCTTCGCTTAAAATATAAAATCGACAAACCGGTCATTAAACGGTAAAACCCCCTTTTATATATTATTAATATAATATATTTTGTACGAATATGATTGTTTAAAATATAGTGTGAAATAAGCCAGCTCCCTGTGGAACGAACCGGACTTACTAAAAACTATACTACTCTACGATTAGGTACACTGCCTATAGTGTTGTAGCAAGGTTTAGGTATATCCCATTTGTAAATAAATAATTATAACTTGTGTAATTTGTATCGCTTTTCCTAGTAAAAATATAGTACTATCACGTACCCCCACACTACCACATCAAGTTTTTGGCGCCGCTGCCGGGGACTCGGCGAAACTCTATATTTTTAATTCATTTTTGTATAAATATATATTATTTTTAGAAAAACAATATAAAATCCTAAAAAAAAAATAATAATAAAAAAAAAATTAAAAAAACCGAAAAAAACATATATATATAAAATTTTAAGATTTTTATAAAATTATAAAGTATTTCTATTTTTAATTTAGTTTTTTTTTAAAAAAAATAAGTTTTTATTTAATTTATATATTTTATTTAACTATTAAAACAGAAAATATAAAACAGAAAAATAAAAAAATATATATAATAAAACTGACCTGTCGAAACTTGACCTGTTTTTGAACTGGAATTGAACCCTCCGCGACTCGCGGAGGTTTTGAACTGGGTCACCGTGACTCGCGGAGCCGTCACCGACAGAAACCCTAAAAAGCATTAATTACGGGGTATTATTAATTATTATTATTATTTAACCCTAATTACTTTATTATTATTATTATTTAGTTTAAGTTTTTAAATTAATTAGTTATAATTAATTATATTTAGTTTTAATATATAAAAATTAATACTTTTATAAAATATAAAAATAAAAATATAAAAATAATATTTTTTTTATAAAAATAAGTAATTTTATCACTTTTTATAATCTGTATCCTTTTATTTAGTGTAATTGTAATACTTTGTATATTTTTCGTTCGCAATTAGTTTTAAAATTAGTTTTTCCGTAGTTATTTTATATGTATAGATTCTTAGGCTTTGCCGTAAAATCCTTTAAGTGCTTTTTCTTTAGACTAAGATTTAGGTGCTTTAGAATTTTGCGACGCCGTTTTTTATATTTTAGTACCTTTTTAAGTTATTACCATTTGGGATATAGTTTTTTTTAAGCTTTAATATTTTTAGACGCAACTTTTAGTTCTTAGTTTTTAATTCCTTTTTAAGTTTCGACGCGCTACTTTCTTATTTTTATTTTTCGACGCCTATTATTTTTCGACATTTTTATTTTTCGACCTTTTCCGACGCGATCTTTTTCTTTCTTATTTCTCGACGCTTTAGTTATTAGGACTTAGAAATTTTCTCTATTTCTTATCTAATATCTCAAACGGAAAGAAAAATTATTTAAGTGGTTAAATTAATGGACGTTGACAATTTTCTGCTTCGTAGTAATAGTTGGATTTGTTAGTGGCTGAGTTGTGAGCTTCCGATTTAAAGGGTTCTGGCTCCCTGCTGCATCTTTTGGCTATTCGAAACGTGGGCAAAAGCAGAAAAGTCTATTAATTGGACAACTTATATTAGTTTTTCTATTTTTATAACTAATAGGATAATTAGTAAATGCACCACATTGTAGCTAAAATTTGGCCATCGCAATAAAATGGAAAATTTTGAAAACAAGGCTATGGAAACTCTTTTTGATATCCAAAATCAATTAAATCAATACTCTCAAACGGGTGTTGATGACAATTCGTTCGGTCAATCTTGGATCACGAATGACGAAACAATAACTGGTTGTGAAATCTGTGGAGATTATCACTCAACATGGGAATGTTATTATTACGTTCCTATGGAAAATTACGCACCTACGGAACCTGAATGGAATGATTATGAAGAA
Source organism: Rutidosis leptorrhynchoides (assembly GCF_046630445.1). Classification (NCBI taxonomy): domain Eukaryota; kingdom Viridiplantae; phylum Streptophyta; class Magnoliopsida; order Asterales; family Asteraceae; genus Rutidosis; species Rutidosis leptorrhynchoides. The sequence continues at coordinate 484,655,441 of NC_092336.1, forward strand.
TACAATTCAAATTGGGATTATTCCCAAGAATATTTCCAAACTCAAAAACCAGTAGACGAGGAAAATTACGTGTCTGAAAATTTATTAGACAATATGAAAATGAAACTCGAAGAACTCAATGCTCAAAATGAACAAATGAGAGAGTTTGTAAACCGGCAAGCTGAAACTCTATCAGACTACACACCTGTTGATCTGAGGAGTATTGTGCAAGAAAATCTAATATCATCAAATTTTGATGAATTCGAGAGCTCCGAAATCACCAAATATCCCGATGATACTTTTTATTCAGTCTTACCAATTTCACAACATATCGACACATTAGCCTCTACCGACGAAATCATCGATCCATCAATGGATAAAGAAGAAGTAAGGGTGACAAATTGGTACTCCTGGGAATACGATAACGTTGAAAATTTTACCCCCGAGGCCAAACCGAAATTCAGCATTCCACAACCTTCCAACCCAATATTCTCAATAGATGAGTCATCTATCGAAGATGAACTACGAGCTGTAATAGATAATGACACCTCAGATTTCACCCAATTGGGTAATAGAGGTGAAACCTTTAATCCCGAGAATAAAAGGATGGAAATGTTAGGAATTGTCCACCCTATAATATGTATGTCGGTGTATATCGATCCATTTGACCAAGAACCAGAAAAGAGACATATCCATTTACTAAAAGCTACACTTAAAAAACTTAAAAAAGAATTAAGTAGTGACGATCGGGTGAGTCTAAACTTTAAACCCATTGATATATCATACACCACCCGAGATATAAATAACTGGCTCACTTTTTTAATTCGTGGAACTTATTCTACCGACTTCACATGTCGTCAGCTAAGTGTGGAGAAGTCTAACCCCACTTAACGTTAAATTAGGGGTTCGGGTTAGTGCATAACTCGTTAACAAAAATGCATGATAAGTTAGGGTAAAAGACGCATTTTCAAAGATTAGCAAACAGTTCATAAAAGCAGCCATTTTTGAAGAAAACATGTGTGATAAAACAAGAAAGAATAAACGATGAGACGCACCATCTATCATTCGACGAGCTTTGTAATTACAAACTGGGTATTTTCAATCACTTTTCTACACTAATCACCCTCATAAATTTATACTTAGAGTCTGATTTCATGCAAATGAGGGCATTGCATGATCTCAAGTGTGGGGAAGGGTTATAAATTCTCTCGGGTTTACACTTGGTTTATTTGCCAAATTTTGCGAAAATTTGAAAAATTTTCTACTAAATGAAGTCAAAATCATGTTTATACATATTTATAAACGATGAAAACTAGGTGTTAATATCGAAATTATCGTTACCTCGGAAAGGACATAAATTGAGAAACAACCTAAAATGCTTGAATTCATTTAAAATGGAATAAAAGAGAATAAAAAGGAAAATAAAAGCCAAGTGTGGGAAAATTTACCAAGTTATTTTAAACATATGTCACATATTTCTGTAACAAATAACTGAAAATACTTTTGCTTTGGACTAAACTAAAAAGTTTTACCCGATTTACTGTAAGAAAGATGGATCTACACGATGAATCAATTCCATCATTAAAAGGAAGTAAAGTCTTCCGAAAAAGACACGCGTTTCTTGATTTAGGTCAGGAAGTTGTCGTCCAGACCAGCTGTAGGTTGACGAAAAATCTAGAAAAGTCAACACTAAAATCAGCAGGAAATCCACGAACCTCAGCATAAAACAGGGTCGCCAGGTGGTCAGACTTATCCTAACCATGAGAGGATCTGTCTCGTAAAATGGGGAGGGCGCCATGCAAATTAGCTTGATAAGACTAATGAATCAGACCCCCAGAAAGGATAATCTCCTTAAAGATTAAAAATCAGCTTTTAAGACTGATATTACTCAATCCTTGAGATTGACCTTAAAGATTGAGAATTCAAACTCATGGAATTCAATGATATCTAAACTCGAGCTTGAACGAGAAAATATTTTGATCAAAAGTTACAAACCGATTTGTTTTCTGAAAACCTATTTTCAATGCGTTCATTACCATTGAACGTAAAATCCTAGGAATTCACCTGGAATTCATTAGGTCACCTGAACCAAATCGGGTGTCAACCGTAAGAACGGTGGTTGCATAGCATGGTCGGAGACAGGACCTTGTGCCAGACTGAAAAATTATAAGGGTGAGCTTTACTATTGCTCCTACAAAGGATAGTAATTGCGTCCGACACGTTATAGACCATAATTAAAAGCATGTCAGGGGACATTGCCTTAACAGTTGCTTGTTCAACGCTTTCCTTTACAACCGGACGATAGTTTACCGAAAGGTAATATACGGAGCAAGTATACTGGACGTGTTGCTTTCCTAATACAAGGTTAGCAAGTGGGTGACACAAAACCATAAGTTTTGAGCTAAAATTTTCAAATCTGAAACCCACACAACCCACAAAAATAATTTGTAAACACCGGTGAAGGGTTATTCCGGAAAACTTATCTAGGGTAAAAACTAGATTGAATTTTCAAAAGATCAAATGTTTTCATAAAGATCCAATTTCCTTACGGATCTAAATTTTCATAGTCATGTGGGACTGTAAACCGCCTTTCAAATGTGCACTTTGCTTTGGAAACCGAAAGTAAATCGGCTATTTGATTGCAAGTGTCGTTGACCTAAACCCGAGGCAACTGTGGATGACACACCCACCTTTAACCATGGTTCTATCGTTAGTACCATTTTTCATACCGCCATCTCAAAATCACTAATGTATAAAGTGTGAAGAATAAAGAAGTGATTTGTGTGATGTATTATATTTCAAGTTCTGTATTGCTTGAGGACAAGCAACGTTCAAGTGTGGGGATATTTGATAGTGCTCCAAATGAACATATATTTAGTAGCAATATCCTCCCAACATGTAAATTATTTAGTTGTAATTGTCCTATTTTAAGTTGTAATCGTTTATATTAAATAAGTGCGAAGACAAAAGGCGAAAATGACGATTTGAAGACGCAAATGACCAAAAAGCTCAAATGTACAAGATACAATCCAAGTGGTTCAATTTATTGATAAGAAACGTCTAAAAATGACAAAAGTACAAGTTACGGAACGCAAAGTACAAGATATTAAATTATACGAAAGGACGTTTAAAAATCCGGAACCGGGACATGAGTCAACTATCAACGCCCGACGCAACGGACTAAAAATTACAAGTCTACTATGCACAAGAATATAATATAATATATAAATAATTATATTAATTATTTATATTTTATATTTATATATAAATTATGTCGACAAGCTAGGAGCCAAAAGTTTGTGAGCTGGAAAATCAAACTCCACGACTCGCGGAGTTTGAAGGCCAAAAACTCCACGACTCGCGGAGTTTGAAAAATCAGAAATCCCTATAAAAGGCCACGAATTCTGCAAGTTTAAAAAACATAATAATAATAATACTCCGTAGTATAATATAAATATAAATATATATATATATATATATATATATATATATATATATATATATATATATATATATATATATATATATATATATATAGTATAGATTAGTGTTATATTAGATTAGTTTGGGTTATGTAAAAGTTATTTTTACGGGTTTTTAAAGTCGGAGCTCTGTCCGTGTAACACTACGCGATAAATAATCAATGTAAGCTATGTTCTCCTTTTTAAATTAATGTCTCGTACTTAAGTTATTATTATGCTTATTTAAAACGAAGTAATCATGATGTTGGGCTAAAAATATTAAAATTGGGTAATTGGGCTTTGTACCATAATTGGGGTTTGGACAAAAGAACGACACTTGTGGAAATTAGACTATGGGCTATTAATGGGCTTTATATTTGTTTAACTAAATGATAGTTTGTTAATTTTAATATAAAGATTTACAATTGGATGTACCTATAAATAACCATATACACTCGATCGGACACGATGGGCGGGGTATTTATATGTACGAATAATCGTTCATTTAACCGGACACGGGAATGGATTAATAGTCTATGGAATTATTAAAACAGGGGTGAAATTATGTACAAGGACACTTGGCATAATTGATAACAAAGTATTAAAACCTTGGGTTACATGCAGTCAATATCCTGGTGTAATTATTAAACAAAGTATTAAAACCTTGTTACAGTTTAAGTCCCCAATTAGTTGGAATATTTGACTTCGGGTATAAGAATAAATTGACGAGGACACTCGCACTTTAAATTTATGACCGATGGACTGTTATGGACAAAAACCAGACGGACATATTAAATAATCCAGGACAAAGGACAATTAACCCATGGGCATAAAACTAAAATCAACACGTCAACCATCATGGTTACGGAAGTTTAAATAAGCATAATATATTTTATTTCATTTTTCCTCGTACTTTTATTTATTGTCATTTTAATTATTGTTATTTATTTTATATTGTTAGTTAAATATCGTCATTTACTTTACGCTTCGCTTAAAATATAAAATCGACAAACCTGTCATTAAACGGTAAAACCTCCTTTTATATATTATTAATATAATATATTTTGTACGAATATAATTGTTTAAAATATAGTGTGAAATAAGCCAGCTCCCTGTGGAACGAACCGGACTTACTAAAAACTATACTACTCTACGATTAGGTACACTGCCTATAGTGTTGTAGCAAGGTTTAGGTATATCCCATTTGTAAATAAATAATTATAACTTGTGTAATTTGTATCGCTTTTCCTAGTAAAAATATAAACTATTTCATACCCCTTAGCTTTAACATCAGAGTGTTTAAAAAAAAAAGTGAAGTGGTGGTGATGGCCATATGGCCGTAGGTTTTGGAGGGTGTGGGGGGGGGAACCATTTGCTTTTCATGTGGTGGTGGCATGGTGTGGTCCATGGTGGTGGTACAAAGTAGTGTTGGTATGTTGGGTGGCATGGGGTAAAAAGTTAAATGGTGTAAGTAGTTGTCCATAAGCATGCTAGTTACTTGTCTTAATATTTTTATGGGCTAATTATTAATTACATGGGCTAATTAACCCATTACTAGCCCACTTAAGTTGAGTAGGTTGGGCCATGGAAGTCCAATAAGGTGTTAAGTCTAATGAGGTAACTAGTAAGCATTAGTAAACACTAAGCATAATTACGGAACCATAAAACCAAGTAATTGTCATTAATAAATAACAATTAAGTTTACGTAGTCATAATATTCCAATTATGACAAAAGTTTAACGTGTACCAAGTACGTAGCTCGTTTTAAACGATAAGTGACACTAGCGGCGGTAAATGAAATCAAGGATCAAGTTAAGTGATTAAACACTTAATAGCACGTTGTAGGATGTTAACGAAAGTAATTATCATGAAATAAGATCCCAGAGCATAAAATAGCTCAGTACGCACAAATACGCAGTTTCGTGAAAGTATAGAGCGCAAAAATATAAGTCGAAAAGTCGGGTCGTTACATTACCCACCTGTTAAAGAAAATTTCGTCCTGAAATTTTGAGGAGTGACCAACAATTGTACCGTATTTGACTACGAAGGAGCGTATCAAAGTTTCGTGAGACTCGTGGGCTAAGAAGTGAGTTATTTACCTTGAGAGGTACTTGGGCGTTTAAATGTAAGAATAGGTTTATGCCATTAATTTAGTCTCTTGACCTTAAAGATCAACAAATTGATTTCGTTTCTTGTTAACATGAGTATGTCATCTGAATATATATCCACAAAAGGAAAGATGATGTTTTTAGCCTTACAGGCATCTTCAGTAAGCTGGATGCATGAATTACATCATGAATGTTACTAAACTTACCTAAAACATTGAGCTCTTATGTCACAATACAAAGCTGATAGGTAGAATGGAAAACATGGTGATCACAATCATGCGATTTGATGTCTGGATAGTGTTAGCCACGGATTTTACTAACCCCTTGATTTTGGAAGGAGACCATAGGCATAAGGAACCCAAAATTTAAGAACGTTTCATTTGACTAAATGAATTGAAATTTTAGCTGAGAGTGACTAATCGGACTTATATGCAAATCAAGTCATAATTATTTATAGTGTCTTCAGGACAGTCTGAACGAACAATGAAGGATATCACCTAGTTTACCATACTGCAGGTGAACTTATTCTTAGATGGAATGAAAGCACAGTTCCATAATGTAACTTTATCCTTTCAGTTACATGTTAAAGTTAGGGTTAACATTAATCTAGAACAACATATAGTTGTAAACAATGAAGGAAGGAATATGTAGAGTAACCACATCAGTGTCGTAGATGTTTTAAGCAGTCCCCTTCCAAGAGGATAACAAGATTTATAGATTTTTAAAGTAATCTATATTACATTTTCAAAAGAAAATCGCACGAAAGGTGTGATCTTTGAACGAGAGTGAACTCTTCATACAACGAACAAGTTGATCTGAATATATCCTTATACTTAAGGGGATGCACGGATAAGAAGATACGTGAACCCTTGGTCATAAAGAATGGTTTACTCCAAGTGAAAAGGATCTCAAAAACGATTTCTGGTACCTCAACATACTGATTCATAGAGATGATGTTTACGAGGGTGTTTCGATTAGCCGTGAAATATTGAGGGTAGAAACCCACCTAGTGCCTTTCCTACAATGGGGTGACCACTGAGTGTACTCCGGAAAACTGATTTATCGGCCTGCTTTTTTGCCATGTCTAACCTTAAGAGGAACATTTTATGAGCGCAAAGACTTCCTAACAAATTTTATAAAACTACCATCCAAAGTGGCTCAAGAGTTTTTAATAAAGATCTTAATCGTAAGCTTCATCCCTAAACGGAGGACGAGAAAAAGTGTGATCCATAGATGGTGTAGTCTAATACGAAAACCTTTAATAAATCAACCAAGGAAGTTTTGAAAAACCTCTAAACGTTTGACGTGACAGCATAATCGGAACGAAGTTTTTAGGAAATTTAGAAGTATGTACAACGTGTACCATTTTGCACAAAACTATTTGACTTAAGTTAAACAACTCAATAAAGGAGCAATTTTTTAAAAATTTGAAGGTATAACTTAGTATGTACTAACCCCAAATAAGTAAAGGTAAATTTATTAACTTAATTATATACATACATATATGATTTTATAAATCGCATAAGTGACAGAAAAATTTTATTACTTTCATTTGTCCATAAATCTCTTGAGGACCGCACGAATAATCAATGTGTAAAAATCAAAGTGTAAAAATTTTGATAAACACAGCTTTTCGTATTTCAGAGGTTACGATTTGAAAAAGATTGAGTGGAAAATCTTTGAATCATCGGGTGACACGTTACTAGGTAATGAAAACTAATGAATCAAATGTAGTTTTGATAATTATCAGGACACAAGTCTTTGGGCCAAAAATGTTCACGTGTGAAGCCGTTGCTAAAAAGTGAGGTATGAAGGATAGAGCATGAGGATGAGAAGTTAATCGCTTCTTGACTTTCCAAAATGCCAAACAGGTTATGACTAATACTAAAGTCGGAATACTGGTGGTGTTAATACCACTAAATAAGAATCTCTTGGAATAAGTCAGGACTTAGAGTTATGTAAGAAAGAGCATCGCTCCGACAGGTGTGACAAATAAGATCCCTGGGGTAATGTGATAGTGTTCCAAATGAACATATATTTAGTAACAATATCCTTCCAATATGTAAAGCTTTTAGTTGCAATTGTTCTATTTTTATGTAATATTCGTTTAAATAAATAAGTGCGAAGACAAAAGGCGAAAACGACGATTTGAAGACGCAAATGACCAAAAAGCTCAAATGTACAAGATACAATCCAAGTGGTTCAATTTATTGATAAGAAACGTCTAAAAATGACAAAAGTACAAGTTGCGGAACGCAAAGTACAAGATATTAAATTATACGAAAAGGCGTTCGAAAATCCGGAACTGGGACATGAGTCAACTCTCAACGCGCGACGCAACAGTGCAAAAATTACAAGTCAACTATGCACATAAATAAAATATAATATATAAATAATTCTTAAAAATTATATATATATATTATATTATTATTTAATAACGTCGGCAGACTAAGATCCAAAATGATGTGAGCTGGATAATCAAACTCCACGACTCGCGGAGTTTGAAGGCCAAAAACTCCACGACTCGCGGAGCAGTGAAATTCAGAAATGCCTATAAAAGGCCACGAATTCTGCGAGTTTAAATAACATAATAATAATAATACTCTGTAATAAATAAATAAATATAAATATATATATAATATATATAGTATAGGGTAGTTTTATATTAGATTAGTTCGGGTTATGTAAAGGTTATTTTACGGGTTTTTGAAGTCGAAATTCTGTTCGTGTAACACTACGCGATAAATACTCAATGTAAGTTATGTTCTCCTTTTTAAATTAATGTCTCGTACTTAAGTTATTATTATGCTTATTTAATACCGAAGTAATCATGATGTTGGGCTAAAAATATTAAAATTGGGTAATTGGGCTTTGTACCATAATTGGGGTTTGGATAAAAGAACGACACTTGTGGAAATTAGACTATGGGCTATTAATGAGTTTTATATTAACTAAATAATACCTTGTTAATTTAATATACAAACTTATAATTTGACGTATTTATATATAACCACATACGCTTGACTGAGTACGGTGGGCGGGATATCTATAAGTACCAATAATTATTCATTTTATCGGACACGGAACTGGATTAATAGTTAATAGACTTGTTGAAACAGGGGTGAATTACATTCAAGGGTAATTGGTGTAATTTTTAACAAAGTATTAAAACCTTGGTTTACACGCAGTCGATAACCTGGTGTATTCATTAAACAAAGTATTAAAACCTTGTTACAATTCGAATCCCCAATTAGTTGGAATATTTGACTTCGGGAATAAGAATAATTTGACGAAGGCTTTCGCTCTTTATATTTATGACTGATGGACTATTATGGATAAATCTGTATGGACATATTAAATAATCCAGGACAAAGGACAATTAACCCATGGGCATAAAACTAAAATTAACACGTCAAACATCATGATTATGGAAGTTTAAATAAGCATAATTCCTTTATTTTCATATTTAATTGCACTTCTAATTATTGCACTTTTATTTATTGTTATTGTATTTAATTGCACTTTTAATTATCGTACTTTTTAATTATCGCACTTTTATTTATCGAAATTTCATTATCGTTATTTATTTTACGTTTTAAATTAAGTTATATTTATTTTACATTCGGTTTTAACTGCGACTAAAGTTTTAAAATCGACAAACCGGTTATTAAACGGTAAAAATCCCCTTTTATATATTATTAATATAATATATTTTGTACAAATATAATTGTTTAAAAATATAGTGTGCAATAAGCCCGCTCCCTGTGGAACGAACCGGACTTACTAAAAACTATACTACTGTACGATTAGGTACACTGCCTATAGTGTTGTAGCAAGGTTTAGGTATATCCCATTTGTAAATAAATAATTAAAACTTGTGTAATTTGTAACGTATTTTGTAGTAAAATTAATACTATTTCGTACACCCCGCTGCACACATCAAGTTTTTAGCGCCGCTGCCGGGGACTCGGCGAAATGCTATATTTTTAATTTATTTTTGTATAAATATATTTATATATATTTTTAGAAAAATAATATAAAAAAAACACGTTTTTCAAACTCCACGACTCGCGGAGTTTGCAGGCTTAAAACTCCACGACTCGCGGAGCCGCCCTGACCAGCCAGACCAGAAACCCTATTTCGCATTAATTACGGAATATTATTAATTATTATTATTTATAAACCCTATTTAATTTATTATTATTAATATTTAGTTTTAGTTTTTAAATTAATTTGTATTTTGTATTTTAATTAGTTTTATTATAAATAAAAATTAATACTTTTATAAAATAATAAAGATAAAAATAATATTTTTATAAAAATTATACTTTTTACAACTTTAAGTTTATTTTTATTTGTTTTTAGCATAATATTTGTATTTTTATTGTTCGTAGCTAGTTTTAAATTTAGTATTTTGCCGTAGCTTATTTTTATTTCTAGATTTTTAGGCTTTGCCGTAAAATCCCTTAAGTGCCTTTTCTTTAGACTAAGATTTAGGTGCTTTAGAATTTTGCGACGCTATTTTAAAATTTTAGTGCCTTTTAAGTTACGACGCGTTACTTTCTTTTTATTTTTCACCTTTTTATTTTTTGACGTTTTTCGACGCGCAATCTTTTTCTTTTTTATTTCTCGACGATCTAGTTTTTAGGACTTAGAATTTTCTCTATTTCTTCTGTATAATTTCTTTAAAATTTCAACGAAAAATTATTTTAAGCGGTTAAATTGATAGACATCCAAATTTTCTGCTTCGTAGTAATAGTTGGATTTGTTAGTGGCTGAGTTGTGAGCTTCCGATTTAAAGGGTTCTGGCTTCCTGCTGCATCTACTGGCTATTCGAAACGTGGGCAAAAGCAGAAAAGTCTATTAATTTGATAACTTTAAATAATTTTTATCTTTTTATAACTAATAGGATAATTAGTGAATGCACCACATTGTAGCTAAAATTTGGCCATCGCAATAAAATGGAAAATTTTGAAAACAAGGCCTTGGAAATTCTTTATGACAGCCGAAATCAATTTAATAAATACTCTCAAACGGGTGTTGATGACAATTCGTTCGGTCAATCTTGGATCACGAATGACGAAACAATAACTGGTTGTGAAATCTGTGGAGATTATCACTCAACATGGGAATGTTATTATTACGTTCCTATGGAAAATTATGCATCCATGGAACCTGAATGGAACGATTATGAGGAATACAATTCTAATTGGGATTATTTCCAAGAATATATCCAAACTCAACAACCAGAAGACGAGAAAAATTATGTGCCTGAAAATTCTTTAGATTATATGAAAATCAAACTCGAAGAACTTGATGCTCAAAATGAACAAATAAGAGAGTTTGTAAATAGGCAAGCTGAAACTCTATCAGATTACACACCTGTTGATCTGAGGAGTCGTGTGCAAGAAAATCTCATATCATCGAATTTTGATGAATTCGAGAGCTCCGAAATCACCAATTATCCCGATGATACTTTTTATTCAGTCTTACCAATTTCACAACATATCAACACATTAGCCTCTACCGACGAAATCATCAATCCATCAATGAATGATGAAGAAGAAGAAAGGGTGACAAATTGGTACTATTGGAAAAACGATAACGTTGAAAATTTTACCCCCGAGACCAAACCAAACTTCTCCATTCCACAACCGTCCAACCCAATATTCTCAATAGACGATTCATCTACCGAAGATGAGCTAAGAGCTGTAATAGATATTGACACCTCGGATTTCACCCAATTGGGTAATAGAGGTGAAAACTTTGACCCCGAGAATGAACGGAAGGAAATGTTAGGAATTGTCCACCCTATAATATGTATGTCGGCGTATATCGATCCATTTGACCAAGAACCAGAAAAGAGACATATCCATTTACTAAGAGCTACACTTAAAAAAGAATTAAGTAGTGACGATCGGGTGAGTCTAAACTTTAAACCCATTGATATATTATACACCACCCGAGATGTAAATAACTGGCTCACTATTTTAATTCGTGGAACTTATTCTACCGACTTCACATGTCATCAGCTAAGTGTGGAGAAGTCTAACCTCACTTAACGTTAAATTAGGGGTTCGGGTTAGTGCATAACTCGTTAATAAAAATGCATGATTAGGGTAAAATACGCTTTTTCAAATATTAGTAAACATTTCAGAAAAGCAGCCATTTTTGAAAAAAAGCATGTGTGATAAAACAAGAAGGAATGAACGATGAGGCGCGCCATCTATTATTCGACGAGCTTTGTAATTACAAACTGGGTATTTTCAATCACTTTTCTACACTAATCACCCTCATGAATTTATAATTAGAGTCTGATTTCATGCAAATGAGGGCATTGCATGATCTCAAGTGTGGGGAAGGGTTATAAATTCTCTCAGGTTTATACGCCAAATTTTATGAAAATTTGAAAAATTTTCAACTAAATGAATTTAAAATCATGTTTATATATATTTATGAACGGTGAAAATTAGGTGTTAATACCGAAATTATCGTTACCTCGGAAAGGACATAAATTGAGAAACACCCTAAAACGCTTGAATTCATTTAAAATGGAATAAAGGAGAATAAAAAGGCAAAGAAAGAAACTAAGTGTGGGGAGAATGTACCTAGTTATTCAATTAAAAACTATCTAGCACATGTTTCTGTAAAGTTTATTGCAGGTTTTTTTGTTTTGGACTAAATTAACTATTTTACCCGATGAAAGAAAAGAAAAGATGGATCTACACGATGAATCAATTCTATCATTAAAAGGAAGTAAAGTCTTCCGAAAAAGACACGCGCTTCTTGATTTAGGTCAAGAAGTTGTCGTCCAGACCAGCTGTAGGTTGATAAAAAATCTAGAAAAGTCATCACTAAAATTAGCAGAAAATCCACGGACCTCAGCATCAAACAGGGTCGCCATGTGGTCAGACTTATCCTAACCATGAGAGGATCTGTCTCGTAAAATGGGGAGGGTGCCGTATAAATTAGCTTGATAAGACTAATGAATCAGACCCCCAGAAAGGATAATCTCCTTAAAGATTAAAAATCAGCTTTTAAGCCTAATATTACTCAATCCTTGAGATTGACCTTAAAGATTGAGAATTACAAACTCATGGAATTCGATGATATCTAAACTCGAGCTTGAACGAGAAAATATTTTGATCAAAATTACAAACCGATTTGTTTTCTGAAAACCTATTTTCAATGCGTTCATTACCATTGAACGTAAAATCCTAGGAATTCACCTGGAAGTCATTAGGTCACCTGAACCAAATCGGGTGTCAACCGTAAGAACGGTGGTTGCATAGCATGGTCGGAGACAGGACCTTGTGCCAGACCGAAAAATTATAAGGGTGAGCTTTACTATTGCTCCTACAAAGGATAGTAATTGCGTCCGACACGTTATAGACCATAATTAAAAGCATGTCAGGGGACATTGCCTTAACAGTTGCTTGTTCAACGCTTTCCTTTACAACCGGACGGTAGTTTGCCGAAAGGTAATATACGGGACAAGTAAACTGGACGTGTTGCTTTTCTAATACAAGGTTAGCAAGTGGGTGACACAAAACCATAAGTTTTGAGCTAAAATTTTCAAATCTGAAACCCACAAAACCCACAAAAATATTTTGCAACACCGGTGAAGGGTTATTCCAGAAAACTTGTCTAGGGTAAAAGCTAGATTGAATTTTCAAAAGATCAAATGTTTTCATAAAGATCTAATTTCCTAACGGATCTAAATTTTCATAGTCATGTGGGACTGTAAACCGCCTTTCAAATGTGCACTTTGCTTTGGAAACCGAAAGTAAATCGGATATTTGATTGCAAGTGTCGTTGACCTAAACTCGAGGCAACTGTGGATGACACACCCACCTTTAACCATGGTTCTATCGTTACTATCATTGTTTATACCACCATATCAAAATCACTGATGTACAAAGTGTGATGAATAAAAAAGTGATTCATGTATGTTTTTATTTCAAGTTCTGTATTGCTTGAGGACAAGCAACGCTCAAGTGTGGGGATATTTGATAGTTCTCCAAATGAACATATATTTAGTAGCAATATCCTTCCAATATGTAAAGCTTTTAGTTGCAATTGTTCTATTTTTATGTAATATTCGTTTAAATAAATAAGTGCGAAGACAAAAGGCGAAAACGACGATTTGAAGACGCAAATGACCAAAAAGCTCAAATATACAAGATACAATCTAAGTGGTTCAATTTATTGATAAGAATCGTCTAAAAATGACAAAAGTACAAGTTGCGGAACACAAAGTACAAGATATTAAATTATACGAAAAGGCGTTTGAAAATCCGGAACCGGGACATGAGTCAACTCTCAACGCGCGACGCAACGGTGCAAAAATTACAAGTCAACTATGCACATAAATAAAATATAATATATAAATAATTCTTAAAAATTATATATATATATTATATTATTATTTAATAACGTCGGCAGACTAAGATCCAAAATGATGTGAGCTGGAAAATCAAACTCCATGACTCGCGGAGTTTGAAGGCCAAAAACTCCACGACTCGCGGAGCAGTGAAATTCAGAAATGCCTATAAAAGGCCACGAATTCTGCGAGTTTAAATAACATAATAATAATAATACTCTGTAATAAATAAATAAATAAATATATATATAATATAGGGTAGTTTTATATTAGATTAGTTCGGGTTATGTAAAGGTTATTTTACAGGTTTTTGAAGTCGAAATTCTGTCCGTGTAACACTACGTGATAAATACCCAATGTAAGTTATGTTCTCCTTTTTAAATTAATGTCTCGTACTTAAGTTATTATTATGCTTATTTAATACCGAAGTAATCATGATGTTGGGCTAAAAATATTAAAATTGGGTAATTGGGCTTTGTACCATAATTGGGGTTTGGATAAAAGAACGACACTTGTGGAAATTAGACTATGGGCTATTAATGGGTTTTATATTAACTAAACAATACCTTGTTAATTTAATATACAAACTTATAATTTGACATATTTATATATAACCACATACGCTTGACTGGGTACGGTGGGCGGGATATCTATAAATACCAATAATTATTCATTTTACCGGACACGGAACTGGATTAATAGTTAATAGACTTGTTGAAACAGGGGTGAATTACATTCAAGGGTAATTGGTGTAATTGTTAACAAAGTAGTAAAACCTTGGTTTACACGCAGTCGATAACCTGGTGTATTCATTAAACAAAGTATTAAAACCTTGTTACAATTCGAATCCCCAATTAGTTGGAATATTTGACTTCGGGAATAAGAATAATTTAACGAAGGCTTTCGCTCTTTATATTTATGACTGATGGACTATTATGGACAAATCCGTATGGACATATTAAATAATCCAGGATAAAGGACAATTAACCCATGGGCATAAAACTAAAATTAACACGTCAAACATCATGATTATGGAAGTTTAAATAAGCATAATTCCTTTATTTTCATATTAAATTGCACTTCTAATTATTGCACTTTTATTTATTGTTATTGTATTTAATTGCACTTTTAATTATCGTACTTTTTAATTATTGCACTTTTATTTATCAAAATTTCATTATCGTTATTTATTTTACGTTTTAAATTAAGTTATATTTATTTTACATTCGGTTTTAACTGCGACTAAAGTTTTAAAATCGACAAACCGGTCATTAAACGGTAAAAACCCCCTTTTATATATTATTAATATAATATATTTTGTACAAATACAATTGTTTAAAAGTATAGTTTGCAATAAGCCCGCTCCCTGTGGAACGAACCGGACTTACTAAAAACTACACTACTGTACGATTAGGTACACTGTCTATAGTGTTGTAGCAAGGTTTAGGTATATCCCATTTGTAAATAAATAATTAAAACTTGTGTAATTTGTAACGTATTTTGTAGTAAAATTAATACTATTTCGTACACCCCGCTGCACACATCATAATGCAATAATTTTGAATGGTTTAAGTGTTAGTGGATGCTCGTAGGCTCTGCATGATGTGATAGTAAGTGCCTTCATCACATACACCACACACACATTAATCTCTCAATTTTGACGGTTGTAAAGTCTTCATGATGACTTGGATACGAATAACTCAAAAAAATTTTATATATAACAAGTAACGAAAATTTTATAGAAATCATTTTGGGTGACAATGTAAGAAAAGAAACGAAGTTCTTAGTAAACTATACTTATGTACAATATGTACTATTCTAAGTAAAATATCTTTTGAATAAAAGAATTGATTTGTAAAAGTGAAGGTGAAATTTCATATGTACTAGTAAAAAAGAAGTAATTATTTACTTTATTTTATATAACATACATGATTTCAAAAATTTACACTAATGGCAAATAAAATAAATTAAATTTTTTTTATTAAGCTTTGTGAGGATCGCACAGTAAAATAGTGTGTATAAAAGTTTGACACACAAAATTTTTATATTTCGGGGGTTACAAGTTGGAAAAAGATTGATGAGAATCGAGTAAAAGACTTTTGAAAATCTCGGGTGATATTTGAGCAAAAATATTACGAGGTAATGAAAACTATTGAATTTAAATGTGGTTGATGACTATTAGTAGGGCATAAGTTCTTTGACCAAAAATGTTTAAGTGTGAAGTTGTTGCTTATAAGTGAGATACGAATGGGAGAGTATGAGGATGAGAATTAACCACTCATTGATTTTGAAAAATTTCGAACTGGTATGACTAATATCAAAGTAAGAAGGATGATGTTGTGATTATCATCGAATAAGAAATTTCTCGGAATAAGTTAGGATTTAGAGTCGCGTAAGAATGGGTATCAAATAAGATTCCTGGGTAGTCTTTATTATAGAATCTGAATTGCTGAAGTGACGGGATACAATTTCCTTTATGTATCATTGTGCAAGTTTGTCCCTTGTATCGGTTCCTTTCATGGCTAGACAGTAAGCAGATTCGGTGAGATGGTCAATAATAAAATAGATAGTGTTCTAATCGCCTACCGTTTTTGGTAGTTTCGTGATGAAATCCATTGTTATTCCTTCCCATTTCCATTGTGGGATTTCAGGTTGTTGTCATGCAACTAATAAGGTTCAGCTTCGGGCTACTTCTCTTCCCGTAATAGCTCACCATTCTCGCGAGGTATACAAAAAATCTTCTCACTATAAATAACTTTCGCTTTCATCCTTAAAAGCCAGTCCATTCCAACTATTTCATTCAAGCTTCCTAACTTGATGAGTATTAGGTTAATCCTAAAGTCCATTCCAACTTTTGCATCAAGCTTCCTAACTTGATGGGTGTTAGGTTAATCTTAAGGTTCATTCTAACCAAATCATATTATAATGCTTTGAAAAATTCTATCAATCTTCTCAAATAACATCTGCTAGTGCATAGGTAACTAATCCTTTCCAACTACTTTAAAACTTTCAAGTTTTGTTGACATGAGGTCATCTCCAAATGACCCACCTGTTAAATTTTAAGGTACTACCTTAAATTATTCCTCTATCTCTGCCAGCTTACCATTAGCTTTTCCTATAGAATACTTAACTTTCATGGTTGTTAATGGCTTATTAGTCATAACACTAAGGTCCTTAGATATAAGGTTTCTATCGCTCTAGTATTAAGCAACTTCAAGACAATAAAATGTTGTGACAAAACGTACCCTAACTAAAATAAGGATCCATGCGAGTCTCCATATCTGAGATGAAGATTTCACTTTCGATAGTAAGTTCAAAGTTTTTCCTAATCGAGAACTTTTTCCTTAAGTGTCCAGGGTGTCTATATCTATAACAAATTTTCGGGTTATCAATTCTGCAATCAAGGCCCTCCTTGTACATTATCTGGGCTAAGTGGTTATTCTTTCCTTACCTCTAACAGACCATAATGCGTATACTCAAGTGGTTCTTACCAAAATTTTCTTTGAATCACTTCATATTCCTTATCTAGTAACATTGGGACTTCTACATGATTCACTTCAATATAATCACGCTGGCCTGGAGTCATTATATTGTACTAAATCATACGTTCATTCCAATATCACTCCATATGGTCAATGTAACGTGATCACTTCAAGTTCTACTCAATTTCATCTAACGATGCTTTATCTATGTTATCTCAAAACAAAATCTACATGATTAATCTCACAGTTTCTCGGTGTGGATGCGTAGGTTCCGTAGGTCATGCATCAATGCCTAAATGTCCTAAAATTTCTTCAAAATGTTCGGGTTCAGGTAATGTCGTTAGGTTCCTTTCTAGAAATTCAATCTGGGTCTCGTGTCGAGTTGTACGTGTAACAAGTAGTAATACGATATGTCTTGAGGCGACTCCCAAGTCTTTGGGTATGGCTGAGCATCAGTGGAAAACACTCTGACCTTGTGAAAGGAGATGCCTTCCCGACTTCTCCAATGCCTAAGAGTGTTAGGGACCTAAGTCCAAAAGTGTCGTTAGATCGTCAAGCAGCAGTGAAGGATGAAATAGATAGGTGACGGTCATAAAAGCGTACGGAATACGGTTCAACTTGCGGAAACTGAACAACCTTCTAATGTTCATACGTCGTACGTGGCTAATTAGGGTGAGCTCGAGGTGCAGTTACTCCGACAAATCCTCGCATATCTCCTCCTCCGAGGATCAACCTTAGTGGGCGTGTAATCCGAGGGGTACTCCTCCTAGATTGCGTGAAGTAATGTTTCGATCTCCGGAACGGTGGAATAGTAGTAACAGGTGGATTACATTTCTAGTCCTTAGGGTTAGACGAGTGGGAAAAGGGTTCAGAAAAAAATCTGAACTAGGAAAGATAAATTCTCCAAGTCGGTACAGCGAAAAGCTGACGGGTAGCAAGCACGTAATCAGGCATAGTAACTACAGCAGCCTAGAGCGTCTACAACAGTACATAGCATGGAAGTAATAGCAGTATCAACATAAGTATCATGCAAAAAGCAGATAGTAGCATGCAGTAGCGAGAATAAGCAGCAGCATACAGTAAGTTCACATAGCAGTGAAAGTAGGCAGTAGCATGCAACAAGTTCATATAGCAGTAAAGTAAGCAGTAGCATGCAGTAGTAGTAAGCAGTAACATGTAGTAATATAATATAGTAGCATGCAGCAGTTCCGCAGAAACAGGTAAACAAGCAAGTTGTAGATTAGTCCTATTAGTGAATCCTACTCGACCTGGTCTAGACTCACTAATGCAACCTAATTCCCTACAACCAATGCTCTGATACCAAATGTGACACCCCGTACAAAATTAACGTGTACGGATCATCAACAACAGGATCATTATAAGGTCAAACACTATATGCTGTTTTAAAATAAGTTTGCATTCATAAAAAGGGTAACGTCTTTACCGACGTCAAATGTTTTACAAACGATAGTGTGCTTCTACGAATAGAAAGCGATAACATAAGTATGAGACTCAAAGGTCATTACAAATTCATTGTTCAAAAGTAACATAGTTCATGAATGCAAAGTAAAAGTTTCATGCAGAGACATCTCTAATCAAAGCAGCGGGAGTCTACATAGCAAGTCTAATAGCGAGACTAATACAGCGGAAATATCAAACGACTAAGCACCTGAGAAATAACATGCTTAAAAATGTCAACACGAATTTTGGTGAGCTATAGTTTAATTGTAACAGTAATGTAAGGTAGGCCACAAGATTTCAGTGCTTCAAACCAGTGTTTCAAATCAGTATTTCAAATCAGTATGATAAAGTATATGCTTATCCGTGGGCACTTGGTAACTAACTTAACGTAATATCACCCCCTAAAAGTACACTTGGCGAGTGCGTATGTTTACGAAGTATTAAACACCCGTTAAATGGTAGCACGACTAGCCCGAGTGGGGATGTCAAACCCTATGGATCTATATCTAAGATTCGCGTTCACCGGTTCAAAAACCAATGACTAAACGTTACCGAGCTAAGAGGAAAGTTTATGTTGTTATATAACCCACACATATATAAAGTTTAAGTACTCGTGCCTAGTAAGTAAAACATAAAAAGCGCATGTATTCTCAGTCCCAAAAATAGTATGAGTAAAAATGGAAGCTATTACTCACAGTGAATAAGTAGTAAAAGTCGATACGAGATAAATAAGCAAGTAAGTTGGTCCGAATGGTCCTCAACCTAAGTCAAAAGTTACTAAGTCAGTAAATCGTTCCCAAAGGTTTAAAAGTATGTAAGTTAGGTCTTAAGTATCATCATCATCATTATTCATCATCGTAAAAGCTAAGTAAGTTTAACAAGTATAGAGATCGAAACAATAGGCTGACTTTGATCAGCTGCTACGACCTCTATGTAAATCGAAAAGATTCGTAGTCAGTGGCTATGGCTCAGTATGTGAGTCCTCTAATTGATGACCAATTTCCAGATCCAAACTCATCTTCGTTTGATCGTGGCGACGGTTTAAGTGTGAGTAGGTCAGAAATTTCAGCACAACGTTACAAAGGTGTAGTGATTTTAAAAAGGCTATAAATCCTAAACTGTATCTCGGATTGAGGCGAGTCTTAAACGAAAAGTCATCTAATTGAACCGAACTATCTGGAAATCAACTTTTACAGTAGCCCAGGAGCCTGATCAGACTCTGAAAAACAATAATCAAGTGCTCCAGTGGGATTCTTGGTACTTAATGCTCATCACGGTTCTCATCCTTGATACTTGTAGCTTCAAGTGTACAACTCATTGATGTGTTAGCATCACTTTGACCAAGGTTTAACCACAAACACACAAAAGTCAAGACTAAGAATTAAAACACAACTCATGTGAGAGTTTGAGCAAGGGGATGAACCAAAGATACATCAATTTTCTTAGTTTCAACACAAGTACAAGTCCTATTAAGTTATAAACTTTGAATCAAACTAAAATAAGCAAGACCTTAAGCTAGAGAACTTAGATCTTAGCTAAGCATTTAAGACCTTAGACTAAAAATTCTAGATCTCATGTTCTTGGTGAAACCCTAAGTCATAACACTTAGACTTTCAACTTTTACACAACCATAAGTTATGAAACTTAGATCTTGTAAAGTAAAGTGAACATAATCAAATGAACTTTTGTTTAAACAAAGTAGAAGATCATAAGTTACACAACTTAGATAAAACACAAAAATGGAACCCTAAGCTAGAGAGCTTGGATTCGTAACAACACTTATGAGATCTCAAGCTAGTAAGTTTGTATCTTTTGTTTCATGAAAACACAAGTCACAAATCTAAACTACAACAAACTAAAGAAGATCATAAATTAACAAACTTTTGATCTTAACAACTTTTTGTAGAAACATCAAGCTAGTAAGCTTGTATTTCAAACTTTCTTGAAGATCCATAAAGTAAAGTGTTGGGATCTAAAAGTTACATAAAGATCATAAATATGAGTTTTGATCTTTTAAACATAAATAAAGAGATCTTAAGTTAATAAACTTAGATCTAACAAGATTATGAAGATTCAAAGCTAAAAAGCTTGAATCCTTCATGTTCTTGAAGATTCTTCAAAACAAAGTTTGAATCAACAAAAGTTATGAAGATTCAAGTTACAAAACTTGAATCTTTAAACAAGAATGATGATGATTTCGTGAATGATGAAGAAAAAGAAGAAGAATTAAAGTTTAAACTTACAATTTTGCTCAAGTATTTTAGAGAGAAAACTAGAGAGAAACTTGAGAGAAAATGTGTGTGTGTTTTTGAAATGAAATGAGAATGAAATGAGAGTGTTTAAAAAAAAAGTGAAGTGGTGGTGATGGCCATATGGCCGTAGGTTTTGGAGGGTGTGGGGGGGCATTTGCTTTTCATGTGGTGGTGGTATGGTGTGGTCCATGGTGGTGGTACAAAGTAGTGTTGGTATGTTGGGTGGCATGAGGTAAAAAGTTAAATGGTGTAAGTAGTTGTCCATAAGCATGCTAGTTACTTGTCTTAATATTTTCATGGGCTAATTATTAATTACATGGGCTAATTAACCCATTACTAACCCACTTAAGTTGAGTAGGTTGGGCCATGGAAGTCCAATAAGGTGTTAAGTCCAATAAGGTAACTAGTAAGCATTAGTAAACACTAAGCATAATTACGGAACCATAAAACCAAGTAATTGTCATTAATAAATAACAATTAAGTTTACGTAGTCATAATATTCCAATTATGACAAAAGTTTAACGTGTACCAAGTATGTAGCTCGTTTTAAACGATAAGTGACACTAACGGTCGTAAATGAAATCAAGGATCAAGTTAAATGATTAAACACTTAATAGCACGTTGTAGGATGTTAACGAAAGTAATTATCATGAAATAAGATCCCAGAGCATAAACTAGCTCAGTACGCATAAATACGCAGTTTCGTGAAAGTATAGATCGCAAAAATATAAGTCGAAAAAGTCGGGTCGTTACATTTGTTGAGAAGTCCACCTTGATTTAAGAAATCCTTCCTTTTTGACTGTATTTGAATTAAATATATAAATAACTTGCAACGTGTATATAAAAAGTGTTTATATATATTGTATATATATATATATATATATATATATATATATATATATATATATATATATATATATATATATATATATATATTAAGGTTCGAAATTATTTTTGTAAACGATAGTAACACTCGTTTATTGTTCCGTTTGATAAATAAATATTATATTCAAATTTATATTTTTCTAAACGAAAATATATATTTTACAATGTGATAATGTACAGAATTGAATTAGATATAAAACGTTTCGATATTATTAAATATATTTTAATAAACAACGAGGAGTTGATTTATAGAAGCAAATGACCAAATTACTCAAATGTATAAGTTATACTTCGAGTAATATAGTCTATCGATGATTAAGTCTAATTATTAATAAAGGTACACGTCGCGAAACATAAAGTGCTAGTTTTCTAAGCGTAGGAAACGTCGTTCGAAAAACCAGAAACGGGACATAAGTCGAACGTAAACGTACAAGACATCGGAACCAAAATTACAAGTTAACTAGGCACGAGAATATAATATAATATATAATTAATTTATATAAATTATATAAATTATATATTTATTTAAATATGTCGACAAGAAAAACAACAAAACAAGGTGAGCTGGAAATCCTTGCCATGCGATCGCATGGCCATAGAGAGTAAACCCCATGCGATCGCATGGGGTGCTATTTCTAAAATGGTGCTATAAAAGCTCGAGTGTTTCAGCAGAACTCATTCCATATCTCTCTATCTATCTCAATTACTCTGTATATATATTTATTTTACTTATAAATTATTATTATTATTCTTAATATTAATTTTAATATTAATATTAGTAGTATTAGTGTATTTAGTATTAGTATTATACATAAAATAATACAACGAGGTTATGATCGAGTTATTTCACAACGAGTTTTTCGAGCGGGATAGAGCTAAGAAAACTATGGGTTATAGCTATGGAGTTTATGGGTATGATTCGGGGGTATTGTTCGCAAGTCAAACCTAGTGTTTATCATCTCCGTTGCGTCTAAGTACTTTCCTACAATATTGAATCACAATATTGATACGTGAGCATTCATATCTTATCTTTTATATATTAATAGTGTATCTATGTCTAGTGCTCGAGTATATATGTTTATGAATGCTTGTATGCTTTAATTTTGTCGTTAGATAGTTTATGATGAATCACGAATTTGATACATATGTTATTGATAAAAGGTATATGATATGCATGTCGTTGGAAAGCTGTCGAAAAATTAATAACTTTTCATTTAGAAATCGTGTGTTTTCGAGGAACGGATTAAAAGTTATGGTCAAATGAATTATAATTAACATTAATTGAAATTGCTTTTGAATCTGCAATTGATATTTAAACAAGTTGTCTATAAGATTGATAAATTGGATTTTCAAATATTACTAATCGAGTAAATGAATTTCGATATAAGGCACGTATCGTATTGTTGAACAATTGTCAAAGTTGACTGTCTTATCATGTTTTAAAGCTTTATAAACACTATAATCTGATTTTACAAGTATTAAAAAACTATATGAAATAATAAATCATGTTCGATTGCCATGATAATTCAGATATAATATAGCTCCTGAAAATAAATAATATTTTGAGTTTGATAAACTATAAATTCGTTCAATTATCAAGACTTATACTATGTTAATAAACATGTATAGATTTAAAGATCATATTGGGTCAGGTTGACTTTTGAGATGACTTTTGTTAACTTTTACATGTCGGTCTTGAGCATTAGGATTGTGATACACTATGACCCGACCTAGCTTGTTAGACATGTATTGACCAACATATGTTCTCTAGGTTGAGATCTACGGTTATTTTGCATTCCGAGTTTCGATCACATTTCGGTGAATGACCTTATGTGCTGTTAAGGTGAGTTTCATTTGCTCCCTTTTTAATTGCTTTTACAATCTATATTTTTGAGCTGAGAATACATGCACTTTATTTTAAACGCAATGGATACAAGTACATACTAAATTCTACACCGAGTTTGAACCGAAAATCCCTTAGCTTTGGCAACTAGTAATTGCCGGTTATAAGAACTGGTGGGCGCGAGTAGTTATATATGGATCCATAGGGCTTGACATCCCCATCTGTTTCAGGTATAGAAACCCTAGCCTGAACTATAAAACAGACGTATACTATTTGAGTTTAGTACACGTTGGATTGCATTTATTGTACATGTTGGTTGCATGTATGTTAAAACAGGGGTACTTATTATAGACGTTAAAGTTTAGTTACTAGGGTGCTCAATCTTGTAGAATATTTTGATAAACGTTTCTGGATGAAACAACTGAAATCTTGTGATCCAACTTTATATACGGATTATGCGCAACATTAAAACTATGAACTCACTAACCTTTGTGTTGACACTTTTAAACATGTTTATTCTCAGGTTCCTAGAAGTCTTCCGCTGTTTGCTTATCTGTTATACAAGCTATGTGCATGGAGTCATACATGTATTATTCGAGAAAACGTTGCATTCACAAAATCATCACCATGTATCTTATTTTGACTGCATTATCAACGGATGTAGTATTGTAAACTATTAAGTACGGTGATTGTCTATATGTAAAATCATCAAACGTCAAAAACCTTAGAATTTGATATTCAATTATGGTGTGCCTTTTCAAAAGAATGCAATGTTTACAAAACGTATCATATAGAGGTCAGTACCTCACTGTGAAATCGATGAATGATGTATTTGTCCAAATGGATTTGGACGGGTCATCACATCACCCAAGCACGCTCCCACCGTACGAGAAAGAATTAAAACGCGGCTACTCGAGAAGAAACTTGGTCTGTACCACTAGTCAATCGCAAATTACATTACCATTGGAGAGTAAAACAAGTATTCGAAACCCTGGTGTTATCCGGAATCACCGCACTAATCTTTAGAACATTGAAAAACAATGTCGCATAACCATCTTCGCAACTCCACTAGCTCGACAACCTCATCAATCCTAGAAAGCTCAAGTTTCGGGACTTACAAGAATATATGCCCGCATATTCCAAGAATCTTTAAATATCCAACCAATTATTTGGTCATTCCATTTCAAACCACGCAAGTATCCAACTTCCCCGATAAACTCCCACTATCGACTTTCAAACCAGTGCATCTCGTCATTACAACACCGCCCAAATATGAGGTAAACCACCCTACTGAGCTCCCGTAACAAACCACCATCCATAAAAATTATATCGTCCGAGTTTTCACAAGATAAATCGTCTTGCACTGGCATCACCTGAAAAAACGTTCATCCTGAAACTGCTCAAAATTGAAAACCGATATCTTAAAATCTGATGGTCTGACCTTCACCAAATTGCTACCGCACGTAGATTCGTATGTGTATGTGTGTAGCACCTCCAGTCCAAATTTCAGGTCGATCCTACGGTAGACGAATTGGAAATGATTTTTCTCTCATGGCTCCGCAATCAAACCTTAAATGATTTTTTTCCTGAGTGGCAGCAACTTTAAAAGATCATATCTCCCAATTAAGCGATCCGATCACTACCAAATTTTGATTGTATTTATATTTACATGCCAAGAAGCTACAGTAAAAATATCAAGGCAATCTAACAGCCCTGCTATGAAGTTTCTACCACAGCTACGCCAGAACCTCTAAATTTAGAAAATCTTTCCTACAACAAAACCTATTGATCCGAACACTGACTCCGTTGCCGGCACAAACCAACACAATGACCTATTATAAATCATAGACCATTATTAATAGATTATCTCATGAGTACAAGACATACATGTGGGTTCTTCGCGACCTACTAACTAAGCCCTTTGATCTCGATACATGTTACACAAATCCTAAACCCGTCGTTCGTTCTCCATGTTTTCGAACTCCATTGTGCTTGATCTTCAAACTTTGAAGCTTTGATACCACTTGTTAGGACTTATGGACTAACAAGACAAGTGATTTATACCAATCACTAACCCACAAACAATAAACGAATAGATAAAGCATAAAACGATAATGTAAACGACACAAGGATTTAACGTGGTTATACTTATATCCCAACTCCAAACACGTAGAAGTGTTTAGTCCACATGCGCAAACCGGAGGTTTTCTACTATAAATTTTGTACACACAATTACAGGTTACATATGGTTATATTTATAATTCTAAACGAGTTAGAATCACAACGCAACAAGGACTCCTAATCACGTTCGAACTTCCTACGCCCATGCACAATCTCACGATTGCAAGAAACTCATCACGGCCGTGAGATTCCCTTAGCTCCAAACCAACTCCACTTTTGTTAGCAGTTCGCGATCACAACATCTGTTATGGTCGCGAGATTTCTTCGCGAGCGGAGCTCAAGTATTCGTGTCGCGAGATTTGCCCAGCAACACGCACTTGATTCTTGCTTAATCGACTTTGCTTTCAACGATTTTATGGGTTACCCAAACTTGTAAGTTGTTCCGTTACAAAAGCGGTTGAAAATTATTAGAATAATGTAGACGGACACAAGATATCTTCATGCCATTCTCAATTTTTTTCCGAATACATAAGTTTGTTCTTCCGCTTACATTTTTAATGAGTTTTTCCATCAAATTTGAGATATATATATAAAACAACATACAAGTTTAGGTGAAATATATATATATATATATATATATATATATATATATATATATATATATATATGGGCAGGTTCAAACGAGAACCACTAAAAAAGTGAGAACTGCAAGAACTATTTAATTTAATAGTTTTTATGCGTTTAAATGCAACAAATTACATGCAAATGTTAATTAATTCACGTATTATTAACAAACATATGTTCATAAGCTCAAATTACATGTTAAATTGTTAATTATATGAAACTGTTCACATGTTCGAAAACAAAAATGCACATGTGAACGAGAAACTATATATTTAATTATATAGGGCAAATATAAGTGTTTTTCAACTTTTTTATGTTCATTCATACTCTTCACCAAGGTTTATGTGTGATTGAATCTAGTTACATTTGAAAATCTTTATAAATCAAAAGTTCTCGCAGTTCTCGCCTTTTTTATGGTTCTCGTTTGAACTTTTGGCTATATATATATATATATATATATATATATATATATATATAGAGAGAGAGAGAGAGAGAGAGAGAGATAATCATCATAAACACATACATGTGATCTATTTTTATTCTATCAATAAACCAAAAAACAACCTGTTTGTACAAGGCAAAATAGATAAGAACTTATTGTTATTGGTATTTTAATTTTATTTAAATAAGTATAGACAAAACAAATTAAAACTAAGTTCAGGTATTAATAATTAAGCATAAACAAAGGAAACCCACTGCGCCATTAATATATTCAATTCATTAATATATTCAAATAAAGAAACTATATTAATAATATTATTATCTAAAAAATAGTGTAGTCCAGAAATATTTGCCATTCGAAGTTCAATTGGCGGGTCATCCACATTTAAAAAAAATGTAGTAGATAATACAGAATCGAAAACGTTTAGATAATTAGGTGACTTACATACCTTCATTTTATTAATAATTTTATCATCATATCTTCATCGTTATAATATATATATATATATATATATATATATATATATAATTTTTTTTTGAAAGGCAAACTCACACACCCACTTAAATCTAACTCGAATATATACACCACGAATTTTCCTAAACAGGATTCGAACCCTCAACATCAAGGTTGTAAGGGTGACCTCGATACCGCCAAGCCATTGACTCTTTGGTATAATATATATTGATATTATATTTATATTTATATTTATACTTTTTTTTTAAAAGCAAGCCACTTTTATTACCAAAATGTATTACAAAGAAAGAGCCCAGGATTACAAGAGCACTCCTTGGACCTTAACACTATCACTATACAATATTGTTGGTGATTTTAGCATGATCCAACGTCATTTTAGTTGATTGGATTGTTAAGTTGAAAGTGCTCGAACCATTGAAACCATACACGAATTTGGGGAGTGTGGAGTACACGTTCGTAAAGTGTAAAATGGGTTGAGGATATGTTAGTGAGCTTGGAAATAACATTTGGAACTTAAGGAATGCGAAACACGACTTGAAAGAATGCGAAACGCGACTTGAATAGTGATAGTGTTAAGGTCCAAGGAGTGCTCTTGTAATCCAAAAGGTGCCTTTTCAATCCAAAAGGCACATTTGAACCCCAAAAGTTATGGGGTTGTTCCAGGACATTTAAGAGCGGTTTTTACATGTATTTGGACTTGTTTAAGCACAAATACATGTATATAAACTTCCAAGCTATGTATGGGGTATCATGAAAGGTTGTGACTTTTGATAAACACCTTTTGACCCATTATAAATATATGGATTCATTTTCATATGAATGATTAGACACTTTAAAGTTGTAATATATTCTCTTGGATATTGACATGGAACCCCCCTCATGGATCGTTAGTAATCATGGCCGTTGGTAAAATAATGATTTATTGGTAATAATTGTTGGGCTATTTAACGGATGGTAATAATCCGTTGGAGAAGTTACAAGACAACATTGTATGGTTGTGAAGTAACAATAAATAATCATAAAATCTTTATTCATTAGTGAAGTATGTCCTTTAACCATTTGATGATTTATCAAATGATATAAGTTAGTGACACAAGTATATTTTAATATGAAATATGGATAAGGATTAGATGTTGCTTAATTGTTTTCAAGTACAGGTATGCTATGGAAATTGGTGGTATGGTGTATATGACTACATCAAGTGACCAATATTGCATGATGTTAGAGAGATTAAGCATGGTCTAGTGAAATTTATTGTGATGGGGCTTAAGTACTTTAGTACTTGTAAAAGTCAACCATGGACTATGGTTTAGTTCACAATGTGAATCCTTAAAGCATATTAAATGTATTGAGTTTACTATTGATCAAGAGGATTATACATCTACATGTTGTTGGATTTTACACTTGGTATAGATGAGGTATCTTGGATCAAAAGTTTGATATTGAGATTATGGATATTATAAACTTGCTGCCATTACTTCTTGGTTCTAGAAGTGGATAGGCTAAGGTATGTTTATGATTATAATCTCACTACTAATGTAATGGTAATAATTGTGTACACAAGGATAATGGGAATACATTATCAAGGGTGTATAAGTTATAGGTTTACATTGGTGAGTAGTAAAAGTGGACATGTGAAATGACGGATCAATCAATTGATTTGAATACTCGCAAGTTCTTATGGTAAAATAAGAATTAGGTAAATCCTTGGTTAAAAGGATTGCAAAAGGAAATTGATTGAGGTCATAATGAATGAGATTAAAGTTCATGGTGATCTTTAGTAATGGGATGTCTTTGACTAAGGCATGTATTTTAACAAGTGAAAGTCTAGACACTTATGCCTTAGAGAAATTATGTTTCGTGAGGTTTATCACGAATGAAGTGATGTATGTAGATTTTGTTGGGTCACAACAAAAGTTTGACTAAATCACTTGACAAAAGCATTAGCCGGATGCGCGCAAAAGATGGCTAATGTTGTGGGATTGAAGTCCATTTAGATCTTCCATAGTGGGATACCCAATTCCCTTTTAGTACAACGCTAGGAGCTGAATTCAATGAGGAAATCCTACTATCTGAAGATTGGAACACATTTAATATATGATCGCAAAGTATGTGTTCGGACCCGTGAGATAAAGAAGGTTGAAGTTAAATACTTCTTAATAGTTGTCTTGAAAAATTGCATCGCTTGAGCAAGATTAAAAGAGACTACCTATGTGAACATGAGGTTAAGCCGCCTCAAGAAAGCTTGGGACTTAGCTTTTGATATGTTCATGAGAGGATTGAGACACATGGCTTATAATAGTGTCGGGTTAATTGTAGAAAGTATGGAGCTAGTGTGTATATTATCGACAGGTTTCAAATGAATTGATGGGTTCAAACTAAAGGAGCACCCTGATTTTCGAATTCTTGCACGTGTAATATACTATATGTAAATTCAATCCATGTGACATTTACACTTATGCACTAGTTATCAGTTTGTTGGTATTTTAGTAATCAAGGATCATACTAAAATGGGGGGGAATTGTTGGTGATTTTAGCATGATCCAACGTCCTTTTAGTTGATTGGATTGCTAAGTTGAAAGTGCTCAAACCATTGAAACGCTACATGAATTTGGGGAGTGTGGAGTACACGTTCGTAAAGTGTAAAATAGTTTGAGGATATGTTAGTGATCTTGGAAATAATATTTGGAACTTAAGGAATGCGAAACGCGACTTGAAAGAATGCAAAACGCGACTTGAAAGGCTAAACACACTTGAAAATAAGCTTAAACTTGATTATGGTGTGCAGTAGCTTTAAGCCGCGGCGTGGCTCATGGGCCCTCGGCGCGGCTTAAATGGTGATTTTGAGTTCGAGAGTTTTTGCATTTTTGGAAGTGTTGTGCTTTGTTAGCCCGTGGTGCGGCTCCTGGACCCGCGGCGCGGCTTAATACTGAACTCACTGAAAAGGTGCCTTTTCAACCCAAAAGGCACATTTGAACCCCAAACGTTATGGGGTTGTTCCAGGACATTTAAGAGCGGTTTTTACATGTATTTGGACTTGTTTAAGCACAAATACATGGGTATAAACTTCCAAGCTATGTATGGGGTATCATGAAAGGTTGTGACTTTTGGTAAACACCTTTTGACCCATTATAAATATATGGATTCATTTCCATATGAATGGTTAGACACTTTACACAATGTTCCAGATTTTGAACATGTCTAACATACTTTCAACACAAAACTTCCAGATTTATGCAATCTACAATTGCAAGGAACAATTATCTTTTGGTCAAGATGATTGTTCATACTAGTTTTATCCTAATAGTGATTTCGTGTAACCCGTGATCAAGTGGGTCGAAATACTCTATTAAGAAAGTGTTCACACGATTCTAGTATCATTCTGGTTGTTGATTCTTTACCCACTAATCCATATATTCTCCAACAAATATATACACCCGAATTACATATATAGATCCATACGACAACTATGTACAAATGCAAATAGCAGATCATAAAGAAGATAGCTAAAACATGAAAATGGCAATAAGATAACATTTAACCAACTCCAACCCGAGGTGATGTAAAACCACACGAAATAGGACCCGTAAGCCATTGAAGCCAATCAAAACCACATTTCTTTGACCTCTTGGTAATCCACTCAAAACTTTTACATTGAATCTCACTAAGAATCACCGAGCTCGAAGAAAATTTCTTCTCGAAGTCTTTATGGTTTCTATTTTTCCATATCATGTAGCCACACTAATCCACTTAACCGCTAGCCATAGCTTATGTTTTTCTTGTCATGTACAATGGGCTCGCGTCTTTAAAAATTTCATTAATGGATAGGGTTGTAACGTTACCCAAATTCCACCAATGAAAGACTATAACCCATACATCCATTGCACATTTACAAAACACTAGAGCATGTTCGATCGTTTCTAAATCATCATCGCACATCACACACCTCATCGAGTTGAGATCGACATATTTTTGTCAAGCTCAATTCGGGTTGGAATCTGTTTTCTAATTGACCTCCACGTGAATATCTCCACTTTCTTTGGAAATAAATTGTTTCTTACTGTTTCGTAACCTTGTGATGTCATCTGCGAGATTTTTTCATCAATTAATAAAGCAATTTCATAGGTGCTGAAGTTACCACTGTTATGCCATTGCCATTTCCAAGTGTCCTCGCTATTTCCTGAACACTGCAGCTCATTAAGATCATTTTGCAGCTGTTCAAATTTGTCATTTGTTCTACCAGAAACTGCACGCGTCCAGCTCCAAGAAAAAATGGATTCTGAATCCGTTTTAATGATTTTGTCTCCAACTCGAACGTCTTTCACCGCTTCCAATCTATAAAGCCTTGGATATTTGTCTTTCAAACGTTGATCACCAATCCAAAGATCATCCCAAAATAGCGTTTTCCTACCATCTCCAATAATTCTCACAAAAGATTCATTAAAGGGAATGTCAAGATTAGAGATGACACTTCCCACATGAATTATATATGACCAAATAGAACAATGATTGAGGATGTAATTAACCCCAACCCGCCCTCCCGACCATAAATACTTTTAATTATTTTAACCCAAAAAGCATTAATTTCAATCCTAAATCGCCACCACCACTTACTAGCCAAAGCCAAGTTTTTATCTTTTAACGACCCAATATTTAAACCCCCCGACTCATATGGAGCAAGAATATCGTCCCATTTTACCCACACCATTTTATTGTTATCCCTCGACCCGCCTCTAAATAACTTACATCTCATACTCTCTAGAAGGTTGATGGCACAAGAAGGAGCTCAAAAAAGTGAGAAGTAATACAACGGTATGCTTGAGAGAACCGACTTAATAAGAGTTAACCTACCACCGAACGACATAGACCTATTCTTCCACCCCGCAAATCTTTTTTGGAAATTTTTAACCACCGGTTTCCAATCATTCAATTTATTCATTTTTAATCCTACCGATAAACCCAAATACATAATAGGGAATGAGCCCGCCTTACATCCGAAACGGGCTGCAGTTAATTCAACTTCATTTACGTTTACCCCGATGCCATATATTGTGCTTTTTGAATTGTTTATTTTCAGCCCCGAATCCCTTTCAAAACATTCCAAAACATTCATTATATTTTGTACATTCCTCTCTTCCCATTTACCTACAAAAATTGTATCGTCCGCATATTGTAATTGAGAAAGGATGACCTCATTCGAACCGATATGAACCCCTTTAAATAAATCCCGATTACATGCGACTTTTGTCAACAAGTTTAAACCTTCTCCTGCAATTAAAAACAAGAATGGCGATAACGGGTCTCCTTGCCTTATACCCCTTTCTAATGAAAACTCACGTGTAGGAGAATCATTGACTAAAATTGACATGGATGCTGACTTGAAACACGCCTTTATCCACTTGATCCACTTGGATCCGAACCCCATTAATCTCATTATGTCGGCAAGATAATTCCAATTGACACTATCAAATGCCTTTTCGAAATTCGCTTTAAAAACAAAACTTTTGCACTTCTTTTTCTTTAATTCGTTCATAGCCTCATTTAACACTAACACACCATCAAGAATCTATATACCTTTGATGAATGCACTTTGTTCCGTTCCGATCACTTTCGAGATAATGTTTTTCAACCTATTAGCTAGAATTTTTGAAACTATCTTGTAAAATGAACCTATCAAGCTTACCGGCCTATAATCACCAAGAGTAATCGAGTCTTTCTTTTTTGGAATTAACGTGACGAATGAGGCATTGCACCCTTTAGAAATCTCCTCTTTTTCCCAAAACCACATTACCGCTTTAACATCACCCTTTATCAACGACCAATACCTTTTTAAAAAATTTGAACTTGAACCCATCCGGACCCTGAGCATTCGACCCCCAGCAATTTTTAATCGACTGAAGTATTTCTTCTTCCAAAAATGAAGCTTCTAACTTCGAAGCTTCTTCATCAGTTAGTTTTACCGAAACCTGCCCATGGGACCTAGGCCTATTCGAATTAGACTCAGCATATAATGATTTGTAAAATAAAAAAACTTCATCTTTAATCACTTCCGGTTCTTCTTGCCACGCACCGTTGATATTAAGGTGATATCGGCTAAAAAGTCACGTTTTCACGGTAATGACCCGGAATTTTCTGACCAAATTATACTTATGAGATTAATATTTATATAAATTAAACCATACCAACATGATAAGCAATCCAAATTGTTGAGACTTGTGTTTTTGAAAAGAGTTTTACACAACGTTTGACCGTCCAATATGACCGATGATATCACGAACTATATAACATACGATAATTATACGTTTGTATTTATATATATTTAACATAATCTAAGGATAGTTTAACATCTCATTGTGTACTAATGACAATAAGTTATAAGTATATTTTGAAACTACTAACTTAAGTTTTCAAAACGATAACTATACGTAACATTCTTTGATATATATACTTATAATCTATAATGCTTATACATGTATCGTATATATAATGTATTTAATCACTTTTTAAGGACTCAAATACATAAAACAATATAAGTATATTCACAAAAGATAGCTATATTTGAATTCTCGTTTCGTTTCCTCAAGATTTCTATACGTATATCTAGGGTCTATGTACCCGTATCATACCCAGCTTCTATACGTATTTACTATTGGTATATACACATCAAATCAACATCCTAATCAACATTATTACTGCCCTAGATATGAGGTAACTAGGATTTGTCAAGTAGTATGAATTATTAGTAAGAAAACAAAATTAGGAATCATTTTCTTTCTTTATAAACTAAAAACGTTTTTATAAATGAACACAATTTCTTCACTCCATTTTCTCATATCTACACCCTCATTTATCTCTTAAAATACTCCTAACTTCATACTTGATCAACTCCAAGCATTTTTCCCATCATTTAGCTTCAATTACAAGCCTTAAACACCATAAGAAAACTCTTTCAAGAACATATCAAAATAACCACCCATTTGAAGAAGTTTACTTCCAAACTTTTGATCTAACTCCACCACTCTTTGATTCCAAGATTATTTCTTATCTTTTGCAGTAACTTTGTCCAAATAACTTGAGGTAGTAACCTTGTTCATAATCTTATTCAATTCATATTCATATAGCTATCTTATTTTGTGGTATAAAATTTTAACAACAAGAACATAGTTTGAATGATTTCAAACTTGTTCGCAAACTAAATAGATCCTTCTAACTTGACTTTTAAAACAATTCAAGACCTGTAATATATCATAATTATATGCTAACCTAACAAGATATAACTTGGTTTTACAAAGAACATCTTAAAAATTGAATCTACGTCGTCAGAGTGCAACCGGGGGCTGTTTTGGGTTGGATAATTAAAAACCATCTTGAACTTTGAATTGGAAGTTCATGTTCTGGAAATATGATATTTCTTATGAATATGTTAACACATAAAAATTTCATGGTTTAACTCAAAGTGTATGTATTTTTAGAAAAATGATCATTAAATGTTGTTTTTATGATGGAAAATGATCACTTTCATAAGTTTCACCAAAGTTTGACCTATAACCTATGATTTTGAATACAAACTAAGGTATTTTCAGTTCATATTCTTAAAATTTGACTCGATCCAAGGAAGTGGCAAGTTGAACCAACAAAAACGGAGTTGTAATGAAGAAACTACGACTAAAACAAGATTGAGTATCCGAAGCTAGTTTAGCTACGAAAATATTTGGAGAAAAAGTAAATTAATCATATCTTTTCTAATTAATATGATATTTTATATATAATTACTTATGATTTAATTTTATATATTTCAGGACCACCCTTAAACAACACGAGAAGATTAATCATAAGACCTCATGATTGTACGCAACACGGTACTTTATGTATGCAACACGTCATTTGACAACATGGTACCATGGGTCGAGATTAATTCTGATCAATACGAATACGATGGGGTATTTATTTATTTTATTTAAGCAACTAATTGTGGACCACTAACATCGGACTGCTAACCACGGACTAAGAAAATATTAAAAGTATATATATATATATATATATATATATATATATATATATATATATATATATATATATATATATATATATATATATATATATATATATATATATATATATATATATATATATATGTAACGATTATTTAAAAAGAAAATATGTTGATATATTATATATATGGTTAGGTTTGTGATATCTATCGGAGACCAAGTCGAATTAAATACCTTCAAGGCAAAAGTGAGTTTCATTTGCTCCCCTTTTTAATTGCTTTTGCAATATATATTTTTGGGCTGAGAATACATGCGCTGCTTTTATAAATGTTTACAAAATAGACACAAGTACTTAAAAATATATTCTACGTTGAGTTGTACCACTGGCATATTTCCCTGTAGCTTGGTAACTACTATTTACATGGGTATTGTAAACGCGAATCCTGTTGATAGATCTATCGGGCCTGACAACCCCAACTGGACTGGACGACCAGTATTCAACGGTTGCACAGTACTTCGTTTTGGTGACTACACTTGGTACGGTGTAGTGAGATTTCATAATAAAGGGAATATGCGACGTTGATTAAATGTTAAGTATGGTTACCATGTGCTCAACCACTTAGAATGCTTTACATACACTTGCGAGTGTATTATGTTTATGATTATGAAATCTTGTGGTCCATTAACATATTGAAATGATTGTTATGATAAACCTATGAACTCACCAACCTTTTGGTTGACACTTTAAAGCATGTTTATTCTCAGGTACGAATTAAGTCTTCCGCTGTGCATTTGCTCATTATAAGGACATTACTTGGAGCCGATCATTGCAATGGGACCAAATGTTGATGACTTCGTCCTGGTGGATTAGGACGGGTCCTTTCAGTTGGTATCAGAGCGGTGGTCGTAGCGAACCAGGTCTTGCATTAGTGTGTCTAACTAGTAGTTGTTAGGATGTTAATGAGTCTGGACTTCGACCGTGTCTACATGTCAAAAGTTTTGCTTATCATTTCTAGTCGGAAATCATCTGCTTATCATCCTTATGAAATTACCTGCTTATCATTCATAAGTCTAGACACGTTTTACTGCATTTACTGCATTGATAGTGTATAGACGAATTCTTATCTTAGCATATCTGTTATTGCGAACTTTGACTGATATCTTTTCAAAGATTCTTGGTAATTTATGGGATTTTGGTATTATATATACATATGTAAATTATGTATTGAAGAGTACCAAATCTAACTCCTATAATCTATTCCATACCAAAAATTCATTTTCCCCATTATACAAGATGGATTCCGCATCTAGTTCGAATTCTTCAGATTCCGACAGTTATGCCGATATGGATTTCCATTCGGGCTCCGAAAGCAGCGTCACCGGAATGGATCAACCAATTTCCCATCATCTATTCTGGATGAATTGGGGATGGGTTCATAATATACTAAATCACTGGAGACAAGAAGAAGGTGATCCATTCCATCCACCAAATTGCCCTCTTAGCGATGAACCTGAAGCACTTACCGGCAAACCTATTCGAAACACCATTTTCTCTCTCATTTCTAGAGTATCTCGTCACGATTATATACTATCCCATATTACAAATCTTGTTCATTCGCTCGCTCCAACTGCCAATCATCCCGGTGTACTAGCAGAAGTTAACGAACTTCGCGCTCGCGTGACGGGTTTGGAGAACATGGTGCGAAGGTTGCAAACACCAGCAGCAGCACCAGCAGCATAATCAGCACCACCATCAATAACATCAACAATACCATCATCACCACTAACAAACAACAACCGCATCACATGTCTCGACATCATAATCTGTCCCACAAACATCAACATCATACGCACCATAGATACCAAGGAGTACCAACAATAATGAATGATGAAGTATTGATCCATAACTTCATTGATATTCTACGAAGAATATGTGGTTTCAAAAAGTTTTAGAGATTTATTATTCTAGCTCAAACCGAAAAGTAAATGAGATTTATATCATATTAACTCATTAAATTCATGATTTCATCTGAAGAAAATATATATGTATATATGTTTTCATAAAGATTGTAATTAAAAGTTCTTTTGTACAAAATATTAATGGTGAATTTTTTTTTAACGGGTAGGTAATACCCGAGGAATAATTAGATTTCATCTTAATAAGTTACATTGTACATTCGTCGAAGCTGATTCAACAGTCATTTACTATCCTACTTACAACCACCGATATACGTATCCGTTCACCGCAGAATAACCATTTTCATTCAATTTCATATTTGGATTTTGACTTCCCAGAATCCAACAAGTGGAATATGAAGAAAACATATGACAAAATAAAATCTGTTAGAATAAACAAATTAACTATGAAAAATTTTATTAAGAATCCACGCTAACTGTTCCAGCTAACTGTTCCTAGCTAACTGATTACATTTTATTTATCGCAGTTTATTTATCGCAATTTAATTATCGCACTTTTATTTATCGTCATTTAATTTCTGTAATTATTTTACGCACTTTAAATATCGGGACACGTATACAATGTTTTGACATATCATATCGACGCATCAATATATATTATTTGGAATCACCATAGACACTCTATATGCAGTAATGATCGAGTTCTCTATACAGGGTTGAGGTTGATTCTACAATAATATATATAGTTTGAGTTGTGATCGAGTCTGAGACGTATACGAGTCACGACAAGTATTAATTAATTCGTATATTATATATTAAACTATATATGAATTATTGGACTGTTACTGTGGACTATCGACTGTGGACTAATGACATTGGACAATTAAAATGAATTAAAATATTGATTATAACATATGAAACTAAACATTTCTTCAAGATTGCCACTTGATTTCATCTTAAACCTCATTGTATCTCGACGATTACAATCAGCGTTCAAATCTATCATGATTCTTAAAAACACCTCAATCAAGAGGATAAACCAACCGCACTTCATCTACGGAAGAAAAGATTGATGCATATAGTTATGCACCTGAAAAACCCTCGAAAACTGAGTAAATGTTTGACACGTATCTGTTCTAGTTCCTTTGACATTGTTATTACCGAAGATCGTTTTGCAATCCCTTTCCAAAGTAGCTAATTTTGTCACAGCACCAGCAAGTCAACTCCGACTTTTCATCCGAAACAACTTTATTATAACCGCGATATATATGCGTACTCTTTATTGTTACTGGGGAACCTTTTATATTCCACAATATTACCATCAGCGATTAATCATTCTAAAAACACAATTCTCCTGAAACTACCTCGGTTCAATAACCGATAACCCAGATCAGTTAACTTTGAAAATGCTAACGAAGCAGAATGTTGTAGATGATCTTAATGGCCAAAAGTTTGATGATAAAGAAAGGAGTGTTAGGAACGCTCGATAGAAAATTTAGTACCGAAAAGCGGATTATGCGAAACTATGAAGAAAGCCGTGGACAAATCACAAAGAATAAGTTTGCCTTCAAAGAATCCAAATGATTCTGTGCCTGCTGAAATCGTTAGCAAACATCTTATTTCTCATTCTAAACCTTCACAGACAAATCTTCTTCATCATCCATTGATATTAGAAATTCTAAGATATTCTCGTATGTTCTATTATAAATATCCTCCATATTTCTGGCAATATTTTCACAACTATTCTTATCTGAGATCATTTATCTCTCCGTAATATCTGCAACATAAAAGAAAATGTGTTAGTTTCTAAATTCTGAAACCTTCGAGTTTAAAATATGAATGTTTTGAAGTAGTGTTGGGAACTGAAGCATGGATTAGTATAATATAATGACACTTGATCAATGTCATTATATTACAGTAAGTCATACTGAGTTTCTAATGAAGCATGATGATTCATAGTACCGTCATCATGTGCCATTTACACGACTCTTACATTCTATCTAATCTCTAAACATATCAAGAGAATATTTTTCTGGATGACTCGGTCTTCTCCAGGGTATTATGGTAATTTAACAAATCAAAATCGTTCTATTACCATTTTCTTCTTAGAGCATTAGCTATGTTCATTCTGAATTTCATATCTACGAATTCCGAACCATTACTCGCTTGACTTGAAGTCGGGAAGAGAAAACGAAAGCATGAAGCTCCGAAAATAATGAAGAATATAAACTCCGATAATAACCCCGAAATTACAAACCGTGTATATCGATGCAGATAGCAATATAGAGACACAGGAGAATTAGAAACACTATAAACACAAGAGTATAGTAGAAGTAAATAGATTTTTCTGGTGGTAGATGAAAAAGAAGAATGACAGATATAAAAGTTAGGAGTATATCAAGAATCAGGACTGGATGGAGCATATTGATGAATGCTTTAAACTAAGAATCAAGGGAGAAAGAATAGAAGGTGTGAGTCGTGGAAAATAAGGAAACGAAGGTTTTGAATTTATAGTGAAATATCCGACAGAGCAATCGAAACAGATTATTGCATATAATCAAAGAAGATCCTGATTTCCTTAATCACCAAAGAACCAAATCTTATTACGTAAGATTCTCTTTAAATCCCTTAAATCCCGGAAATCAATCATAACTACGTCATACTTAAGACGAATATATTTTACTCATCTCACTCTTTTACGATAGTCTCATTTATATTCTTCGCATAATCGAATCTTTTTATCTACATTACTCAATGATGATAAAACTCCATTATCACCTTATATTTGTCATGAAAACCTTCTTATTATTATCCATAACAACCTCTATCAAATTTCGGGGACGAAATTTCTTTAATGGGTAGGTACTGTAATGACCCGGAA
This sequence comes from Rutidosis leptorrhynchoides, assembly GCF_046630445.1. Classification (NCBI taxonomy): domain Eukaryota; kingdom Viridiplantae; phylum Streptophyta; class Magnoliopsida; order Asterales; family Asteraceae; genus Rutidosis; species Rutidosis leptorrhynchoides. The sequence goes on from NC_092336.1 coordinate 484,695,745, forward strand.
TTTTTTGACCAAATTATACTTATGAGATTAATATTTACATAAATTAAACCATACCAACATGATAAGCAATCCAAATTGTTGAGACTTGTGTTTTTGAAAAGAGTTTTACACAACGTTTGACCGTCCAATATGACCGATGATATCACGAACTATATAACATACGATAATTATACGTTTGTATTTATATATATTTAACATGATCTAAGGATGGTTTAACATCTCATTATGTACTAATGACAATGAGTTATAAGTATATTTTGAAACTACTAACTTAAGTTTTCAAAACGATAACTATACGTAACATTCTTTGATATATATACTTATAATCTATAATGCTTATACATGTATCATATATATAATGTATTTAATCACTTTTTAAGGACTTAAATACATAAAACAATATAAGTATATTCACAAAAGATAGCTATATTTGAATTCTCGTTCCGTTTCCTCAAGATTTCTATACGTATATCTAGGGTCTATGTACCCGTATCATACCCAGCTTCTATACGTATTTACTATTGGTATATACACATCAAATCAACATCCTAATCAACATTATTACTGCCCTAGATATGAGGTAACTAGGATTTGTCAAGTAGTATGAATTATTAGTAAGAAAACAAAATTAGGAATCCTTTTCTTTCTTTATAAACTAAAAACGTTTTTATAAATGAACACAATTTCTTCACTCCATTTTCTCATATCTACACCCTCATTTATCTCTCAAAATACTCCTAACTTCATACTTGATCAACTCCAAGCATTTTCCCCGTCATTTAGCTTCAATTACAAGCCTTAAACACCATAAGAAAACTCTTTCAAGAACATATCAAAATAACCACCCATTTGAAGAAGTTTACTTCCAACCTTTTGATCTAACTCCACCACTCTTTGATTCCAAGATTATTTCTTATATTTTGTAGTAACTTTGTCCAAGTAACTTGAGGTAGTAACCTTGTTCATAATCTTATTCAATTCATATTCATATAGCTATCTTATTTTGTGGTATAAAATTTTAACAACAAGAACATAGTTTGAATGATTTCAAACTTGTTCGCAAACTAAATAGATCCTTCTAACTTGACTTTTAAAACACTTCAAGACCTGTAATATATCATAATTATATGCTAACCTAACAAGATATAACTTGGTTTTACAAAAAACATCTTAAAAATTGAATCTACGTCGTCAGAGTGCAACCGGGGGCTGTTTTGGGTTGGATAATTAAAAACCATCTTGAACTTTGAATTGGAAGTTCATGTTCTGGAAATATGATATTTCTTATGAATATTTTAACACATAAAAATTTCATGGTTTAACTCAAAGTGTATGTATTTTTAGAAAAATGATCACTAAATGTTGTTTTTATGATGGAAAATGATCACTTTCATAAGTTTCACCAAAGTTTGACCTATAACCTATGATTTCGAATACAAACTAAGGTATTTTCAGTTCATATTCTTAAAATTTGACTCGATCCAAGGAAGTGGCAAGTTGAACCAACAAAAATGGAGTTGTAATGAAGAAACTACGACTAAAACAAGATTGGGTATCCGAAGCTAGTTTAGCTACGAAAATATTTGGAGAAAAAGTAAATTAATCATATCTTTTCTAATTAATATGATATTTTATATATAATTACTTATGATTTAATTTTATATATTTCAGGACCACCCGTAAACAACACGAGAAGATTAATCATAAGACCTCATGATTGTACGCAACACGTCATTTGACAACACGGTACTTTATGTACGCAACACGTCATTTGACAACATGGTACCATGGGTTGAGATTAATTCTGATCAATACGAATACGATGGAGTCTTTATTTATTTTATTTAAGCAACTAATTATGGACCACTAATATCGGACTGCTAACCACGGACTAAGAAAATATTAAAAGTATTAAAAGTATTAAAAGTATATATATATGTAACGATTACTTAAAAAGAAAATATGTTGATATATTATATATATGGTTAGGTTTGTGATATCTATCGGAGACCAAGTCGAATTAAATACCTTCAAGGCAAAAGTGAGTTTCATTTGCTCCCTTTTTAATTGCTTTTGCAATATATATTTTTGGGCTGAGAATAGATGCGCTGCTTTTATAAATGTTTACAAAATAAACACAAGTACTTAAAAATATATTCTACGTTGAGTTGTACCACTGGCATATTTCCCTGTAGCTTGGTAACTACTATTTACATGGGTATTGTAAACGCGAATCCTGTTGATAGATCTATCAGGCCTGACAACCCTAACCGGACTGGACGACCAGTATTCAACGGTTGCACAGTACTTCGTTTTGGTGACTACACTTGGTACGGTGTAGTGAGATTTCATAATAAAGGGAATATGCGACGTTGATTAAATGTTAAGTATGGTTACCAAGTGCTCAACCACTTAGAATGCTTTACATACACTTGCGAGTGTATTATGTTTATGATTATGAAATCTTGTGGTCCATTAACATATTGAAATGATTGTTATGATAAACCTATGAACTCACCAACCTTTTGGTTGACACTTTAAAACATGTTTATTCTCAGGTACGAATTAAGTCTTCCGCTGTGCATTTGCTCAATATAAGGACATTACTTGGAGCCGATCATCGTAATAGGACCAAATGTTGATGACTTCGTCCTAGTGGATTAGGACGGGTCCTTTAATTCACCCCGGTATTAAGGCCCAAAAAACAAGAAAGATTCGAAATTTATCGGCAAAATACCCACTTCGTCAGTTAGAATAGAAGAGCAAGTAATTACGAAGATGGTGCAAAAGAAATCAAGAGAATCGGAGCTAAAACGAAGATTCTAGAGCGAAAACGGTGAAAGACAAGAAATTAAGTTACGATCCAGGGAATCAGCAAGCCAAACGGCCTGCCAAACGGCTTGCCTGGCTTGCAAACGGCCTGCCACACGCCCAAGTTAAACGACCCTTGCGAACGACTTGATCTGGAAAATGGCCTGTAACATCCTCTATCGGGCCTAGCTGTAAGATTACTAAATTGCCCTTAAGTTGTGTTGCATTATTATATGTTTTTATTTTTAATTAATATTTATTATTATTTAATGTTGTGGTTAGGACCAGTTTGTGACAAGGGTCACAGAACAGGTTTGTTTATTTAAATTGGACTTCGTTTGGGTTGCCAAATGATGTACGAAAGATATCAGATAACTGATAAATACCCGTGTGTTGCACAGTGTGGGAATTAAACCCAAATATATTGACTAGTGCTGCCCATTTTCTCCGTTCTTCTAGATTATTCCCAAACACCTCGTTTTTCATTTTCTCCACCTACACCAAACTCTAATCTCAAATCCTTGTTCTTGAGCTCAAATCTTTTACACTATCTTGTTCCTTTTGATTTACTGGTTCTATCAAGGTAAGAATCATAGCATTTTATGCTTTAATCTTTGAGAAAATTGGGTTTTTGTGTAAAGTTTTACAAAGTGAGTAATTTGGGTCAAAGTGGTTAGATTTGATGTTGTTTGAGTCTAAATTTTGTGGGTTTATGTTTCTACATGTTTAGTGTCTTCGATTTGGTCTGTTTTGAGGTTGTAATAGAGCTCTAGAGCAAGAATTGGTTGATTTTGGGTGAAACCCGTAGCCTTGTTCATCACCACCTGCAGATAAACACAATCGGCCGAGTGTCTTGAGACACTCGACCGACCGACTCGACAGTCGACCGAGTGTGTATGACCCACGACCGAGTGTGTCAGTGAGAGACCATCGACCGAGTGACTAGACACTCAGCCGAGTGAGTGTAGATAGTCGGCCGACTGTCTCTGACAGTCGACCGAGTGTCTTTGGCCGTGGATTATTTTACTAAGTGTTGATTTTTAGCCGTTATGCTGCCCGTTTGTATATTGATGATCAGGATGTAAATTTTGAAAATGCACAAGTGTTAAGTAGAAATTTTTAGCGAGCGCTTTTTGATACAAATTTTTTTGTACTGTGTTGTTTGGTGTTAACGGACATCAACTAACTTGATTTGCCTTATGTTCAGGTGTTAAGGATAAGGAAACTGCTCAGTAGTAGATTATCTGAGCTGGTTGCTGGTATTTGGTGAGTGGGACTAACTGGAGTATATAGTATAGAGTAGCATGTTATATTAGGATTGCCATGCTCGTTAGATATACTTACTGATACAGTTAGTTAGTATGTTGTGATGACTGCATGTTAGTTGATGCTTGTCTGTTGGAGCCAAGTGTGTCCCTATTGTGTGGTTGCCTCGGTAGGAGAGATCAACCTGCGGGTTGGGTTCCTCATGTGTTTGCCTAGACAATCGTGGTGTATATATATGTGAGTGATGCGTCCATCATGTGTGGATTATATATATATATACGGTGGTGGAGGAACTTCTGGTAAGACCCAGTCCGACCAACTAGTGGTTAATGGTTTGGCAGAGCCACCAGAGTCTCTGTAGATGAAACTTGGGTGATGTTTGTGTGTTAGTTCTTGTGACATGATTAGTATGACGGTTCTTGTATACTATTGTCTGTAGTTAGTTATACTCACTTAGCTTCGTGCTAATTTCCCTCCATCTCCTCCCTGCAGGTTGATAGCTTTTGTAGATAGTGCTTTTTTGGAGAAGACAGGCATGGTGATGTTATGTTTGACAGGGTTAACTCTGATGTGGTCTTTTATAGTTTGAACTGTGTTCTTAAGAAAACAGTATGTAATTACGTCTTTTCTAGTTAAATATGTAAATTATTTTAATGACACGTGACATCGGGTTGTACAAACGTTGATTACCATTTATATCGTATTTAATTAATAAATGCTTCCGCCACGTATAAAAAAAAATTAGCGGTGTCACAAGTTGGTATCAGAGCTTAGTTTGGCAGCATGTACATTGTGATTTAAATGTCATGTTCCCAAACTTAGTAGAGTCATGTCAAACATAGCATGCTGGGGATGGGTTAAGTGAGTATTAGGACAGGATATGTGTTAGTTATTAGTACTAACAGAGTTTATACCAAGCCTTGGTGTGAGTGTTGTGGTAGTGCAATAATGGCAGATAATGAAGCAAAGGCTACTGGCCCCACTGTCCCCGAAACTGGTACTTTCAAAGCTCCCGATGAAGATGGGCATGTGTCATCGGAAGAGGAAACCTCACAAGAAGTTATAAACCTTCAAAGTCGATTACTAGTAGCTCGGGAGAAAATTAAAGAATTAGAACAAGAACGGGCGCAATGGAACCCTAATACCACTACGTTGAACACAACTTTTCCTTCAAATTTTTATACTCAAGCCCGTGGCAGTTCCCAATCACAGTTTCCACAAAATACCTATCAAAACCACCAAATGCCATTCCCGTTTAACCAGTCATTTCCAAATCAGATGATATACCCATTTCAAGTTTCCGAGACGAGAAAAAAGTGTTCATAAAAACAGTTTTTGGACTATAAACCTCCTGAGTACAGCGGTCACACAAACCCTACAATGACCCTTAATTGGCTAAGAGAAGTGGAGAGGGCGTTAGAAGCATGTTTTTGTGAGCCAGAATCCATGGTGTTGTTTGCTAGTAGGCTTCTCAAAGGTGAAGCAATGGAATGGTGGGGCTCTATCACTGCATATTTACCCAAAGAACAGATCAGTCATATAACCTGGGAACAGTTTGCTGCTAAGGTTCGTGAGCTGTATTGTTCTGAGTATGAGATGGTAAGATTGAAAACGGAGTTTTTAAATATGAGGATGACGGAAAGTATGACGGAAAGTATGACGATTGATGAAGTTTTCAGAGATTTCACATCGAAGCTAAGGTTTGTTCAACAATGGGTACCGACTGAAAAGGATAAAATTCAGCATTTCATGCGGGTGATTAAGCCGGAATACAGAACCGTTGTGAGATTTGAAACAACCTTGCGCAGGCTCATGAGATGGCTAAGGTTACCGAAGGTGATGTAATGGCAGAAAAAAGGGAAAGTTCAAAAGGTGGATCTTTTGGGGGAAAATCAGAAGGTCAAACGGGTGGTCAGTCTGTTCAGCAATCAAGTAAGAAATCAGGATTTCATGGTAAGAAGTCAGGTGGGTCTAAACAGAACAATAAGCCTGGTATGAGTGGATCGGGTTCTAGTCAGTCCGGATGGTGTAATGTATGTAAGTGAACTCATGTCGGCCCATGTTCTCCAATGACCAGAAGATGTCTGAAATGTGGAGTATTAGGTCATGAAGCAACAGCTTTTTCTTTTAAATCCTATGTTTGTTGTAGTTGCCATCAAGAGGGGCATAGATCTGCAAATTGTCCATCTGCATCGAGAGCCGGTTATGGGGCAGGGTCAGGGGCGTGGTTAGTAACTTCTAGGGGATCTTCTGCTTCTACTGCCGGGTAGAAGAGAAAGAATCCTCAAACAACAGAGGCAAGGGCGTTTCAGATGACGGTAGATGCTGCAACCGCTACTGATGACGTCATTACCGGTATGTTCTTAGTTTATTCCTTGCAAGCTCGTGTGTTATTTGATTCTGGAGCTAATCGATCTTTTATGTCCTTAGGCTTTCGTGATAAGTTGAAGTTGCATGTTAGGATGTTAGATGCGCCTTTGGGAATAAAAGTAGCTGATGGTAAAGTGGTTCCATGCACATCATCTGTGTCTGGAGTTACCATCGAAATTGATGACCATCCCTTCCCTTTAACCTGTTTGTTGATGCCTATACCTAGCTTTGATGTAGTCATAGGCATGAATTTGTTAATAGCTAATAGGGCTAATATTAAGTGTGATAAGAAGATGATTTCTTTCTGTTTGGCCGATGGATCCCGAGTGATAGCTAGGGAGAACGCAGTGGATTTAACTTTCCTATGATTTCCCTAATGAAAGCTCAGAAGGCAATATCGAAAGGATGTGATTCGTTCTTAGCTTACGTGATTGATGTTAAGATAGGTGACCGATATTCTCGTTGTGTCAGAATTTCCCAAAGTGTTTCCAGATGATTTACTAGGGTTACCTCTAGTACGTGAAGTAGAGTATAAAATTGATTTGGTTCCAGGTGCTACGCCAGTTGCAAAAGCTCCTTACAGATTAGCTCCATCAGAAATCCGAGAAATGATGTCTTAGATTCAGGAACTATTAGATAAGGGGTTTATTTGACCAAGTTCTTCACCGTGGGGTGCTCCTATTTTGTTTGTGAAAAAGAAAGATGGGTCGCTTCGTATGTGTATAGATTATCGTGATTTAAACAAGAGAACAATAAAGAATAAATATCCGATACCGAGAATAGATGATTTATTCGATTAGTTACAGGGTGCTTCTTACTTTTCAAAGATTGATTTACGTGCAGGGTATCATCAGGTACGTGTTGCAGAGACCAATATACCAAAAACAGCATTCAGAACAAGATATGGTCATTATGAATTTTTAGTTATGCCATTCGGGTTAACAAACGCATCGGCAGTGTATATGGATTTAATGAACATGGTATGTCGTCAGTATCTTGACAAGGTTGTGATTGTCTTCATAGATGATATCTTGATATATTTGAAAACCGAAAAGGATCATGCTACACATTCGAGGTTGGTGTTAGAACTTCTGAAACAGGAACAGTTGTACGCTAAGTTCTCCAAGTGTGAATTTTGGTTACGGGAAGTACAGTTTTTGGGTCAATAATTTGTGAACAGGGTATTAAAATGGATCAGTCTAAGATAGAGGCCGTAATGAATTGAAATTCTCCAAAAATGCCGATAGAAATCAAAAGTTTTCTGGGTTTAGCAGGATATTATCACCGGTTTATCAAAGACTTTTCCAAAATAGCAGGTCCATTAAATAAGTTAACCAGAAAAGATGTAGCCTTTCGATGGACTGATGAACAAGAAAAGGCTTTTCAGACTCTTAAGCAGTTGTTATGTCAAGCGCCGATTTTAGCTTTACCAGAGGGATCAAAAGATTTTGCGGTTTACTGTAATGTATCACGTGCAGGTTTGGGTTATGTTTTGATGCAGAGAAATAAAGTCATAGCTTATGCTTCACGAGAGTTGAAGAATCATGAACGAAACTACCATACTCATGATTTAAAATTAACCGCAGTTGTTTTTGCCTTGAAGCTTTGGAGACACTATTTGTATGGTACATATTGTGAGATCTATACAGATCATAAGAGTCTTCAGTATATCTTTTCGCAGAAAGAATTAAATATGCGTTAATGTCGATGGCAAGAATTGATTAAAGATTATGATTGTGAGATTAAATACCATCCGGGTAAGGCAAATGTAGTCGCAGATGCTCTGAGTCGAAAGAAAATCGTCGAAAATGTAAGATTTATGAGAACTGAGATAGTTTCAGACTTGATCGATCGATTGAAAACAGTTCAATTAGCAGCATTGAATGATGAAAATCTAAAGACTGAGCAAATGACTAAAAGAAAATTTGACCTATGCAATGATTCTAGAGGATTAAAAACCTATAAAGACCGAATTTGGGTGCCTATGCTTGGCGATTTGAGGGATTTAATCCTTACTGAAGCGCATAAATCGAGATTGACAGTGCATCCGGGTAGTACTAAGATGTATAGAGATTTGAAAACGTTGTATTGGTGGCCGAAAATGAAGGCAGATATTGCAGGTTTCATTGAAAAATGTCATATTTGTGCACAAGTTAAAGCGGAACATCAGAAGTCGTACGGGTCTCTACGATAGCTAGAAATTCCTCAATGGAAATGGGATCATATAACGATGAATTTTGTAACCAAGTTACCCCGAACCCAGAAGGGACATGACATGATCTGGATAATAGTGGATCATTTAACAAAGAGTGCTCACTTCTTAACTACTCGTGAAACAGCTTCGTTGAGTGATTTGGAAGAGTTGTACTTGAAAGAAATCGTTAGTCGACATTGTGTACCGTTGTCAATAGTTTCCGAAAGATATACTAGGTTCGTATCAAACTTCTGGAACAGTTTACAATAGAATCTGAGTACGCGTGCGAATCTAAGTACAACTTATCATCCACAAACAGACGGTCAGAGTGAACGAATGATTCAAACATTAGAAGACATGTCGAGAGCGTGTGTCTTAGAATATGATGGTTCTTGGGATTCGTATCTTCCATTGATAGAGTTTGCTTACAACAATTCGTATCATTTAAGTATCGGAATGCCGCCGTATGAAATGTTGTATGGTCGAAAATGCAGAACTCCCACGTGTTGGTTAGAAGCAGGTGAGAAACAATTTGCAGGTCCCGAAATTGTTCAGATAACTGTAGAAAAGGTCAAAATTGCACGTGAAAAGTTAAAAGCAGCCAGAGACCAACAAAAGATGTCTGATCCGCGTAGACATCCGGTAATTTTTAATGTAGGTGATCGTGTATACCTGAAGTTATCACCGTGGAAATGGGTTATCAGATTTGGCAAATGTGGTAAACTAGCTCCGAGGTTTATTGGGCCATTTCCAAACATAAAAATTTTGAATGATCAAACTGTTGTTTTAGATCTTCCTTCAGAATTAGCGGGAATTTACAACACATTCAATGTGTGTTATTTAAGGAAGTGTAAAGTAGACAACGAAAGTTTGATTCTTCTGCTGAAGGATTTGAAAGTGGATTTAAGTAAGAAGTTAGTAGAAGAGCCAATTCGAATAGTAGACAGGAAAGTCACCAAGTTAAGAAAGAAGCAGATTCCAATGGTATTAACCGAGGAGTTAATGAGGGCGCGCTATTCCCATTTATTTGACCTTGACCAGATTCTGAGGATGAAATCTTCTTAAGGGGGTAGATTTGTAACATCTTCTATCGGGCCTAGCTGTTAGATTACTAAATTGCCCTTAAGTTATGTTGCATTATTATTTATTTTTAATTAATATTTATTAATATTTATTGTTGTGGTTAGGACCAGTTTGTGACAAAGGTCACAGAATAGGTTTGTTTATTTAAATTGGACTTCATTTGGGTTACCAAATGATGTACGAAAGATATCAGATAACTGATAAATACCCGTGTGTTTCACAGTGTGGGAATTAAACCCAAATATGTTGACTAGTGCTGCCTATTTTCTCCATTCTTCCAGATTATTCCTAAACACCCCATTCTTCATCTTCTCCACCTACACCAAACCCTAATCTCAAATCCTTGTTCTAGAGCTCAAATCTTTTACACTATCTTGTTCCTTTTGATTTACTGGTTCTATCAAGGTAAGAATCATAGCATTTTATGCTTTAATCTTTGAGAAAATTGGGTTTTTGTGTAAAGTTTTACAAAGTGAGTAATTTTGGTCAAAGTGGTTAGATTTGATGTTGTTTGAGTCTAAATTTTGTGGGTTTATGTTTCTACATGTTTAGTGTCTTCGATTTGGTCTGTTTTGAGGTTGTAATCAAGCTCTAGAGCAAGAATTGGTTGATTTTAGGTGAAACTCGTAGCCTTGTTCATCACCACCTGCAGATAAACACAGTCGGCTGAGTGTCTTGAGACACTCGACTGACCGACTCGACAGTCGACCGAGTGTGTATGACCCACGGCCGAGTGTGTCAGTGAGAGACCATCGACCGAGTGACTAGACACTCGGCCGAGTGAGTGTAGACAGTCGGTTGACTGTCTCTGACAGTCGATCGAGTGTCTTTGGCAGTGGATTATTTTACTAAGTGTTGATTTTTAGCCGTTATGCTGCCCGTTTGTATATTGATGATCAGGATGTAAATTTTGAAAATGCACAAGTGTTAAGTAGAAATTTTTAGCGAGCGCTTTTTGATACAAAATTTTCTGTATTTTGTTGTTTGGTGTTAACGGACAGCAACTAACTTGATTTGCCTTATGTTCAGGTATTAAGGATAAGCAAGCCGCTCAGTAGTAGATTATCTGAGCTGGTTGCTGGTATTTGATGAGTGGGACTAAATGGAGTATATAGTATAGAGTTGCATGTTATATTATGATTGCCATGCTCATTAGATATACTTACTGATACAGTTTGTTAGTATGTTGTGATGACTCCAAGTTAGATGATGCTTGTCTGTTGGAGCCCAGTGCGTCCCTATTGTGTGGTTGCCTCGGCAGGAGAGATCAACCTGCAGGTTGGGTTCCTCATGTGGTTGCCTATATAATCGTGGTGTATATATATGTGAATGACTCGTCCGTCGTGTGTGGATTATATATATACATACGGTGGTGGAGGAGCTTCTGGTAAGCCCTAGTCCAATCAACTGGTGGTTAATGTTTTGGCCGAGCCGCCAGAGTCTCTGCAGACGGCACTTGGATGATGTTTGTGTGTTAGTGCTTGTGACATGATTAGTATGACGGTTTTTCTGTATACTATTGCATGTAGTTAGTTGTACTCACTTAGCTTCGTGCTAATTCCCCGTAGATAGTGCTTTTTCGGAGAAGATGGGCATGGTGATTTTATGTTTGACAAGATTAACTCTGATGTGGTCTTTTATAGTTTGAACTGTGTTCTTTTGAAAACAGAATGTAATTATGTCTTTTCTAGTTAAATATGTAAATTGTTATAATGACACGTGACATCGGGTTGTACAAACGTTGATTACCATTTATATCGTATTTAATTAATAAATGCTTCCACTACGGATGAGCCGTCTGAACGTGTATGCATGTAGTCAGATTGCACGGGCGTCGGGGGTAAGGGACGTTGCCGTCTATTCAGAATCTTCAAGCCTATCGCATTACCTATTGACATGTCTTACGACAGGGGCATTTAGGACTAGTGTAATGAATACAAGGCCTCTGCCTATTCATGAGCCAGCATTCCATAATCTCGGCAGAATAACTGATGAAATCATAGTATGCACTTGTTTTAACCTTATATGAATT